>NW_017731415.1:3152341-3153211 GCF_001890085.2 Hipposideros armiger
CTCTTCCCGGGCAAGGCAGATGAGTCACCGACTTCTGGACGGCCGCTCACGGCAGCTGCTGGCCGCTCACGCTGGCTGCCAGCTACACACGGTAGCATATGGCAGCCCACTGCAGCAGTGGACTGCAGCAGGGGACTGCAGCCTATGCCATCGCCGGCGACCCACGGCAGCCCGGCCCCAGGTCAAGCTGCCGTTCAGCATCTTAGCTGCAGAGGGCAGTGCCACGGGCCCTCATGTGTGGGATCTGAACCCGGGCCCTCTAGCATCCCAAGCCAGTTCTTAACCAACGTGCCACTTGGGCGGCCCTCCCTCTAGGTTTTTAAGTGGGGAAGATTTTAAATAGCAAAAGTCTTGAAAGTTAGCAAGATGCAATAACCTTTGAATGTTGTATTTATTATCATTATTATCCTTATTGTCACTGTATTGGTAGTGATAACATTACAACCACAGTTGTAACTTCTGACATTTATTGAGCACTTGTCATGTGCCAAACAAACATAGTGCTGAGCACGTAGCATGCACTCACTTAATCCTCTTGGCTACTTTATGAAGTAAGCATTGTACTGTGCCAGGCGGTATGTGGTTCTAGCCAAGTGGCTGGTACGGAAAGTGCATTCAGAAGAGGAAGTCACTTTAGCTCTAGGTTGAACTAGTGGGGTTTGAGCTGCATCTTAAACATAGGTGGGTCCTGCTTGTCTCTCAGCTTATCTCTTGATGCTGCTAAGAGTGGTGTCAGCTGTCCTAAACCACTTGTTTCCGACCCAAACCAAAATCTCTCTGGTTCCTGGAGAATGGGTTATCCTGTTCCATCTTCTTCCTCACCCTTGCCAATTAACTCCTTCTCATATTTCGGGACTCAGTTTAGACGTT
>NW_017731415.1:3153637-3154920 GCF_001890085.2 Hipposideros armiger
AATTAAATTGAGGCTGTGAATTTTGGGGAAGAAAACTTGTGAAGTGCCCTTCTCAGTACATCGTATCACAGGGCACATCATCTCAAAATGTCGTAGTGCTGGCGATACTAACCTTGGTCACTTGGTGTAGGGGGTGACTTGCAGTTTTCCCCAGTGAATAGTTAATATTTTCCCCAGAAGTGAGTCACTAAGTCCAGCCCACACTGAGGAGGAGGGGAGCTAAGTCCCACTTTCTGGTGGAAGGAATATCAAAGAATTCCTGGAGATATGTTAAAAACACCTCAGTAATAATAAATGTTACGAGGACTATAAGACTGTGTCTTAATTGCCTTTTCAGTTACCATTCACTCTTACTATTGTAGATTGGATGCTCACTGAGCCCAGGGGCTAAGAAGATTGTTTCCCTTGTACGTACAACAGGGATATATGGTAAAAACTCAATGAAATATTTGTTGAATGGCTAGAGCTGAAAAAGACTTTGTGGATTGCATACAAAGCTAAAGTAGTTAAACTTGATTCTATAGGTAGTGGAACAATATTAACAGCTTGAATGATGTGACAAAAGTTTCCACTGTTGTGGTGTGCTTTGTTTTAATTTTGTTTGTGATTAGGGACTATATACTTCCCGAATTTTAACATGATATTTAGAAAAAGTACTTTTTCTTCTTAACTTTGAAGGGGAACTGATTAGAATAAAGTAACAAGATAAATTTAGACCAGAATTCTTATTTTATGATTAAAGATAGCTGGTTAAATGTTTTGAGCATACTCTATATTTGGAAGGGTGGACTTAACTTGGGGAAGCATATAATTTCTAAGTAAATTAGCAGTGATAGAAAAATCCCTTCCCATTTCTCAAAAAAGGTGTTTAAAAGTGCCAGTGTTATGTTTAACCTAACTATTGCATTAAAAATGGACTCTCTGAATTGAACCCTAAGCCTGCTAAATTTAACCTCCATGTCGGATGCCCGTTTTACTTATGGATACCTTTCTGGCTCCCCTTCAACTGTATTAATCTTTTTTTTTTTTTTTAAGAATGTCAGTTGATCCAGTAGAAATAAGAACAATAGGCTATGCTTGCATTTGACTACTGACTTTTTCTAAGTAGTAGCTAAAAAGTGAAGATTTTTCTTTAAGTAGAACTTGAAGACTTTAGGACATTGATATTGGGTTTTAATCTTTTGTTTCAGTTGCTATAGCTGCCAGCCCACTAGGATGAATTTTCTCACCTGCCCTTTTCCCTAGGCAGTTACGCCATTCTTAAGACTGTTACTATTTATTTA
>NW_017731415.1:3156020-3157804 GCF_001890085.2 Hipposideros armiger
AAATGAAAACAATGAAATTTAGGGGTTGGCAGCTTTAAAGAAGTAGGAGCTGACGTGAGAGATCAGGATTTCTCACAACAGGGAAAGGTTGTGGTAGGGAGAGGTTCTGAAATGGAGGCTATTGCAGGACCAGAGGTGCTGAAAGATGCAGAGTCCTTAAACGTCAGTCTTTTAGCTTCGGTTTCCTCATTTGTAAAATGGTCACAGTTGATATCTACAACTTAGTGTATATTAGTTTGTGACCATTTTGTTTAAGAGTTTAGCATTTAAGTCACTGACAGTGGGCAACTATGAAGGCTTTTTGTGAGTATTATGAAAATGTTCAGATTTGTTTTAAGAAAAAATGTTAGGCTGCAGGAAGACCAATCAGAGCATTGGTGATGGGAATGAAGAGAAGGCGTAGATAAGAGAAATTTCATATCTTCTGAGTAAAGGGGTAATTTGTATCAGTGAGTGACAGCTAACTTGAATTTGTAGGCTAGGCTTGTTATGATCTCGAAAATTTCAGCTTAAACTCATTTTAAGTGAAATTTATATGGCTTACTTCTTTGAATAATCATCCATGACAGATTTATATCAGATTGATCAACTTGTTAAAAATCTGGTAAAAATGTCTACTATTGTAATTATTTTGTATGTGAAATCATAGCTACCTAGTAGCCATGGTAGTGGCCCCTTAGTGTAGTGGTGGAGGCATAGGCTCTGGAGTTAAATAGACTTGATGTATGTGAACCTGATCTGATACTGACTGTGGTCATATTGTTTATCCTTTAAGGTTGTTCTGAGGATTAAGTGAAAATGCATGCAGAACACAAGGCAGCGCGTGACTCATAGTGAACACTTAATGAGTGGTAGATATTGTCAATTTTCACAAAAGCACAATTTTGGGTACAATTTGGGGTTCATTGTATTCCGGGAGGCATATGAAATATATAAGGTGTATCTTCTACCGCAGCATAATTTAACTTAATCAGTCGAGATTATGCTTATCACATTTCAAGATCAAGCCTTATTGAGTAACTAATTTGCATTGTATAATTCAAAGAAATTAGGGCCAGTCAAAATTTCGAAGATTTTAAATAGTGTGATATTTAATAGGAACAATAAAGGTTTAGGCCCTGAGGGAGGCAACATAAACCGTTACTAATTCAATGTGAGGAGGACAGGATCAGCTAGAGGTTTCTAGTAAAGGGGGTAAAAAAAAATTTTGGTAATTAATTGCAAGGGGACCTTAACCTCTATAAGGAATGGGGACAGTGGCTTGAGTTGTAGTCATCCTGAAATTCAGTTGGATTCATAAGCTCACTGGTGGAGTGAGCCCCACTTTCTTCTCAGCCTGTAGGAAGGTATTTATTGGTAATAGAACAGACGTGGAAAGCCAGCAACTCGGCCAGCATTTGGGGCTGTGAAGGCAGCACTAGGGTCTTCAGGATCCCTTATGTATGCAAATAGTTATGCATGAAAAATACATACACTTTTCTAAAAACCTAAAAATGTCTTCCTTCTTTCTCTCCTCCCTCCCTCCCTCCTTCCCTCTGTCCTTCCTTCCCTTTTTTTATTTTCTCTTTAGAAACTTTTTATCCAGGCCCAGTATTTCCTTTGGGGTGATCTGCAACCCTTTGGAAAAGTCACAGTGAGATGACTGCTGCTCTGCCCTTACTGTATGAACATGCTGTGATGTGGGGAGGCCTGGGGTGCTAGTCTTGCATGTTTGGTTACCTATACTGTTTTTGTTTTCATTTCTTTAAAGAAAATTTTTAGTTTCTGTGCTTTTCATACTGTTT
>NW_017731415.1:3160014-3200480 GCF_001890085.2 Hipposideros armiger
GTCTGGGAGGCTGATCCTAATCTTTAAGACCTTTGTGTTTGATGGGATTTTCTTACTGCTGTTGAAAGGCAGTATGAGTGTGACGATGGGATAAATAGAGGAAATGTGGAGAAACTTTTTCTCATTTCCTGTTACTGTGTCGCCAATCACTTCCATGAGTTCCTTAGCTCATGCTCCCTCTTTAAAGGAGTAAGGTGCTATCTGCATCACATAGTATCTCTTATCTGAACATCATTTAATTTTCAGAAAACTCTTAGGGAGAAGTCACAGAACTACTTTTCAAGAATATATATAGGTCAAAGATTTCAATGTAATAAAAACAAAACCGAAAAATAAATCATGAAAGAACTAAAAGAAAACATGAGTGAATTATTTAATATGCAGTCTCAGAATGACACAGAACCCAGAAAGGCATAAATAAATGGTTGATAATTCAAAAAATCAAAATCAAAACTTCTGCATGGCAAAGTGAAAGAAAATATTTGCAGTTCAGCACTGGGAAAAATCACTTTTACAAATCAGGTGGAGGGGAACAAATAGAGCATGAGCGAAACAGTGGGCCAAAGATGGTTCAGACAATTCACAGGAAAAGAGAACTTTTGCACAGCAGTTCAATGTGCAGAATTAAATATGCTCAACATTATTCATCATGAAAGAAAAGCAATGCGAAATTATAACAAAATACCCTTTTCATCCTTCAGATTTGCAAAGATTAAAAAGTTTTATAGCACACTGAATTTGACACACATTATGTAGGGAAGCAGGCACACTCATACATTGCTGATGGGAGTTCAAATTGGTACAAACTGAATGAAGAGAAATTGGGCAATATAAAAAATGGAAATGTTTGCTCACGATTATTTCTTTACCTTGAAATTTTACTTAAAGGAATTTGATTTACATGTTTCCTTACACATATGTGGAGTGACATACATACAAGAGTGTTTATTACAGGAACATGCACTACCAAAAGATGGAAAAAACTTAATGCCTACCAGTAGGAGAATGATTAAAAAACTGTACATCCTTTCAGTGGGCTGCCACATATCTACAGAAATCTGAAAACCTCTGTATGAACAGGTGTGGAAAATCTCCCAGATATATTTTTAAGGCATTACAGGTTTTTTTGAATATGCTACCATGTGTGTTGAAAATATGTTGAATTTATGTGTAATAGGCTTGTCTATGCATAGAGTATCCCTTTAAGGATACATACTTAAACTAGAAAGAGTGGTGACATCTGTATGAGGGGTATAGGAGTGAGAGGCAGACCTACTTTTCACTTTGCATTTACTGAATTTTGAAACATAGGTGTGTGTTACTTAGGAGAGAAGTTATAAAATTAATATATGTGGGCAAATAATTTAACGTGGACCTGCTCAGATGGTAATGCTTGCAAGCTGTTTCTTTGGTAAGTTACTGCTTAGTGTGTATCTTAAGTATTAATATAAAGGACTTTCCAGTTGTTGGTTAAGCCTCCTTATTTGGAGCCTGTGTCTTGGGAGAGGGGGTTCCACAGATAAAACAAATTTTATGTGAAAACTATAAATTTTCTTTTACACTTTACTACAGTGGCCTGACTCAACCTTCACAGACTTCTCACCCTTCTGACTTTGGTTCGAAGTGTATAATCATGTAGTGACTTAGGCTAGCAGGCTGCCCGGTTCAGTAGTCAGCATTCACTCACCAGTGTGCCCATGTGATCCTCTCTCTGTTCATTATCATGCTGTGGGTGATGCCATTCGAACAGTGATCGGAACTGTTTATTTCTGGAAAAATGGCCCCAAAAATAGCCACCCCTCACTTGTAGGCTCTTTTTATAAAGCTATCACTTACAGTCACGAACAAGCAGTTACTAAAATTGCTGATGTAAATGATACGGATGTATTTATAAGATTAAAATGGAGTTACCCATAAATTAAACATTCACTATATTTTGGGTTATACTTCCGCCCTATTTGGTTGTGTAACATAACCAAATTTTGAATTTTGACTTCCTATAATATAGTCTTGCATCATTGTTACTGAAGTTGAAAAACTTATCTAGTGTTCAGGAGACATAACGTTTTTGTTTAATTGCACACTTTTCTGGACATGAACTTTGAGTATTTAAAGATTCGGGCCTTAGGAAATCTTCTCCATGGTTACTTTGGCATGTAAATGAATTTCACTTTATTCCCAGGTAGAAAGAGGTAAGCTAAAATTACGGTGTTGACATAAAGATAAAATTAATTTAACTTGATACAGATAGAAGAGCTTGGGCTGTATTAAGAAGATACAACTGTTTGTCAAACCATGTAAGACGTGCTGTTGTCTTAAATTTGATAATAAACTGCAGTAGTCTCCTCATCTGCGGGAGATACATTCCAAGGCCCCCAGCTGATGCTTGAAACCACGCATAGTATCAAACCCTGTGCACATACACTATATTTTTTTATACATACATAACTGATAAAGTTTAATTTATAAATTAGGCATGGTAAGAGATTAACAATAATAACTAATAATAAAATAGAACAATTATAACAGTATACTGTAATAACATGGATGTCAGTGTGGACACACACACACACCCTTCCCCCACCACCACCCTGAGAGGGCAGCTGAGTGATTAATGGGCAGGTTAGCTGAATATGCTGGACAAAGGGATGATCCACATTGCACCCCAGGTGGAATGGAGTGGGGCAGTTTGATGAAATACACAGAAGGACACACAATTTAAAACTTATGGATTGTTTATTTCTGGAATTTTCCATTGAAAATTTTGGGGCTGTGCTTGACCATGGATAAATGAAACTGCAGAAAGCAAAGCCGCAGGTAAGTAGGGTACAGCTGTACTATTTTAATATTTTACCTTGGAGAATAAACTCATTAAGCATTTTATTATGAACAGTATTTCTAATTAAAGTCTCAGGATCACAATAGAAGAAGAAAATACAATGGGAGTGGCAGGAAGATGGGTTCTTTTTTGAAAGACAAATTATACTTTTTGAGTGGTCCTCAAGTGTACTGTGTGAAACCTGTCTTAAATCTTAGTATCACACCAAAATATTCTCTAAATGCTTTGCATAAGTTTCAGTTAGGTTAGATTTTAAAACAGTGTTTCCTTTTATCCAGAGGTAATAAGCTAGGTAGGTAGTCTTGCTGTGTGAATCAGAAGATTTAATTGTTCCTTACCGTATTGACGTATTTTTGGCCATCTGTATGTCCTCTTTGGGGAAATGTCTGTTCAGGTCCTCTGTCCATTTTGTAATTGGATTGGGTTTTTTGTTTGTTTTGTTTTGCTTTAGTATTGCGTTGTATGAGTTCTTTATAGATTTTGATATTAACCCCTTATCAGATGTATCATGGGCAAATATCTTTTCCCATTCAGTAGGCTGTCTTTTCATTTTGTTGGTTGTTTCCTTTGCTGTGCAAAATGTTTTTAGTTTGATGTAGTCCCATTTGTTTATTTTTTTCTTTTGTTTCCCTTGCTCCAGGAGATAGATCAGAAAAAATACTACTAAGAGCAATGTCAGAGAACTTACTGCCTATGTTTTCTTTGAGGAGTTACATGGTTTCGGATCTTACATATAAGTCTTTAATCCATTTTGAGTTTATTCTTGTATATGGTATAAGGTGGTCCAGTTTCATTTTTTAAATGTATCTATCTGTCCAATTTTTCCAACACCACTTATTGAATAGACTGTCTTTACGTCATTGTATATTCTTGCTCCCTTTGTCATAGATTAAATGACCATGTAGGAATGGGCTTAATTCTGGGCTCTCTAGTCTGTTCTTTTGATCCATGCGTCTGTTTTTACGCTGGTACCATGATGTTTTGATTACTATAAGCCTTGTAGTATAGTTTGATATCAGGTAGCATGATATCTTCAATTATGTTCTTCTTTCTCAAGATTGCTGTGGCTATTCGGGGTCTTTTGTGGTTCCATATAAAATTTAAGATTATTTGTTATAGTTCTGTGAAAAATGCCATTGGTATTTTGATAGAGGTTGCATTGAATCTATAGATTGCCTTGAGTAGTATGGACATTGTAGTGATGCTAATTCTTCCTATCAATGAGTGCGGTATATGCTTCTGTTTATTTGTGTCTTCTTCAGTTTCTTTCTTCAGTGTCTTATAGTTTTCCAAGTACAGGTCTTTTACCTCCTTGGTTAAATGTATTCCTAGGTTTTTTTTGTTTTGACAGAATTATAAATGGGGTTATTTTCTTAATTTCTCTTTCTGACAGTTCATTATCGTTGTATAAAAATGCAGCCAATTTCTGCTTATTAATTTTGTATCCTGCTACTTGACTGAATTCATTTATGAGTTATAGTTTTCTATTTGTGTGTGTGTGTGTGTGTGTGTGTGTGTGTGTAATCTTTAGGGTTCTCTCTACATAGTATCATGTGATCTGCAAATAATGGGAGTTTTACTTCTTCCTTTCTAATTTGGATGCCTTTTATTTCTTTTTCTTGTCTGATTGCTGTGGCTAGGATTTCCAACAATATGTTGAATAAAAGTGGCAAAAGTGGCTATCCTTGTCTTGTTTCTGATCTTAAGGAAAACGCTTTCAGCTTTTCTCCATTGAGTATGATGTTACCTGTGGGTCTGTCATATGTGGCCTTTATTATGTAGAGGTATGTTCCCTCTGTTCCCACTTTGCTGAGAGTTTTTATCATAAATGGCTGCTGGATTTTGTGAAACTTTCTCTGCATCTATTGATATGATCATATGATTTTTATCTTTCATTTTGTTTATGTGGTATATCACATTGATTTGCAGATATTAAGCCAACCTTGCATCCCAGGAATAAATCCCACTTGATCATGGTATATGATCTTTTTTCAGTATTGCTGAATTCGTTTGCTAATATTTTATATCTATTTTCATCAAGGATATTGGCCTGTAAGTTTTTTATTTTTGTAATGTTTTTGTCTGGTTTTGGAATCCGGGTAATGGTGGCCTCATAAAATGAGCTTGGAGCTTTCCCTCCTCTTGAATTTTCTGGTGTAGTTTGAGAAGGATACATGTTAATTCTTCTTTGAATGTTTGGTAAAATTCACCTGTAAAGTGAATTTACAGTCCAGGGCTTTTTTTGTTGGGAGTTTCTTGATTGCTGTTTCTATTTCATTTGTAGTAATTGGTCTGAAGAAAGAACACTTTAGAGTATATATATTTGGAGTGTCCTTGGGACTTTTCAGACACACCTTTTGCTCTACCAAAAACTAGGTTTGTAGAGGATGGGAGAGTGAGTCAAAATCACAGTGTGGAATTTTGGTCTTGAATTGGAGTCCGCTGTTAGCAGCATTTTATTCAAAGTGTAGTATTTATGTGTATCATGGATGCGAAGTACAAATAGGTTGTTATTTATAAACTGAAAATGAATATTGCTCTCACATTTCCTAACTTTATAGTTTAACCAATGTTTGCTCTCATTAAGAGTTGCCATCAAACTTAGTAATGTAGCAAACTACATTTGCACTAGGACCATTGCACTTTGAGCTAAGAGTACCGGGAAACAAAGTTTAACAATAAAGTTTACCTGAACAATAAACATTGAAATTGAATGTGTTCTCAGAGATACAACCCTATCACTAAGTTTGGTGAAAATTATTGTAGATTTAACCATGATACATGTTCCCTTGCTTTCATATTTTATTTGCTTGTCAGAACCTTTAATGTATTAGAATAATGGATTTCTTATTCAGTTGCTTAAGTTAGCAAATATACTTCAAGCATTTTCTAGCTGTGTTTTTACTTTTCTCTTTATTTTATTTTAAATGAATGCAGAGAGCAGAACTAATCTTGAGTATTTGCTGTATCTAATTTTATTAGATGTTTTTCTTCTACACATTGAGAATGATAAGAAAAGTAGGTTATAATTAGATCCCAATGTAAATCAGCCTAGAAATGGTAGTTAGGATCAAAGTAACGTTATAGCAGCCTGGAAGGATTAATAAATCTAAAACTCCCTTTCCTGGGTTTAAAATGTCTGCTGTAGCAACCTTTCAATCAGTTGCCTCAGTTCAGTTAGAACTTCCTTTCAAACTTCTTGTGTGTGATGTAATATATTTCCACCAAGTGCTTTTGGTGGGGGTGTGGGATAAAGGATGTAAGGAACTGTTTTTCTTTTTAATTACATTAGCCCCCAGTTGGGTTGTTTTAGATTGCTGTATTCTCAGTAATAAAATAAGTGAGTTTAGTAGCTACCTTAGTGGTCTATCAGAGGTTTGTCACCTCTAAGTCCTAGGCCAGCTTTTTGCTTGTGCTTAAGGCCAAATTGCAGGCAACAAAATGAGAAGTGGGGGCCAGTGTGGAGAAGGGTCTGGGGCTCAGTATCTTCTAAGAACAGGTATGACTAACTTAGTAATAATTGCAGAAGTGGAAACAATTTTAAACATATTAAAATGATAGTGATTTTTATATAATAGGAATATATTGTCATGTGTGGAAGAGTGGAGATAGCATTATCACCAGATGTCAGAGCCCTTAGATTTCCTGAGATATGTTCATGTCATATATACTTTTTTATTGGTGCCTTTTATTTTCCCCATAATAGTTTAATTAAAATACAGGAAATCTGACTTTTCAGGGTGATAGGGCCTCTGACTACATTTGAGTTTTTAATAAATATAGTTTCCAGAGTTCTTGATTTTTGTAATAGGAATACGTTGGTTTAGTAGTGTGTGTCATTGATGAGCTCATAGGCAGTGTATATTACTGAGCTCTTTTATATTATGCTTATTTTTTTGAGCCTCAGTTCTTTGTTCTGAAAAGTATTCATTGTAATTCATTGTTGGATGAAAGAATGAAACCTGTTCCTGTGTTCTGCTGATGGGCATGTTTATTTAATTCAGAAATTTATAGTCATTTAAAAGTATAGTTTGGGTTGTCTCACTATCTACATTATTACTTCTAAACAGATGAGTCTAGAAAAGTTGTTCTCACCTGTATTAGTGAATTCTACAATTATGTTTTTTAACAACTTTATTGAAATAACAATTCTTACGCCATATAATTTACTAATTAAAGTGTACCATTCAGTGGTTTTTCATATATTCGCAGATTATGTGCAGTCATCTCTACAGTCAATTTTAGAACATTTTCATCACCTCATAAAGAAACCCTGTACCCTTTAGCTGTCACCTCCGTGTCTCCCGGCCTCCATCTCTAGCGTTAAGCAACCACTAATCTTTCTGTTTATATAGATTTTCCTGTTTTGTGCATTACATATGAATGGAGTCATACATAGATTGTGTAGTTTTTTGTGATTGACTTCTTTCACTTAGCATAATGTTTTCAAGGTTCATGTATACTGTAGCATGTATCAGTACTTCATTCTTTTTTTTATTTGGTATACTTATTTTTGTTGTTGTGGTAAAATACATAAAACAAAATTTGTTATTTTAACAGTTTTTAAGTGTACAATTAAGTAGCATTAATTACTGTCATAATGTTTTACAGCCATTACCACTATCTATTTCTGAAACTTCCTTATCACTCCAGACAGAAACTCTGTACCTATTAAGTAACAACTTAATATTCCTTCTTCATTATATTCCTTCTCTCCTGAGCCCCCCTGGTGCTCTTTAAACTACTTTCTGCCTCTGTGGATTGGACTTTTCTGGGTGCCTCCTATAGGTAGAACATTTGTGTCTGGTTTTGTTCCTTTAGCGTATTTTTAGGGTTCATTCATATTATAGCGCATGTTACAACTTCATCCCTTGTTATGGCTGAGTAATAGTCCACATTTTGTTTTTCCATTTATCAGTTGATAGGTATTTGGCTATTGTAAGTAATGCTGCTATAAGCATTTGTATACAAGTTTCCATGTGAATGTTTTCATTTTTCTCGGGTATATACTTAGGAGGGAATCGCTGGTCAAATGGGAACTCTAATCATTTGAGGAACTGCCTGACTTTTGCAAAGTGACTGAACTATTTATATATTACTATTTTTTTAAATCAAGATACTAATTTTAAGCTTTTTGCCTCTTTTTTTTTTTTTTGTTAGGGACAGGGTTAGGGTTCGCTTTTTGCCTCATTTTAAAAAATATTACTTATATCCCATTTGAAAACATTTTGTTACAAAATATATTTACAGGAGAAGTACATAAAACAAATACAATTTGATGAATAATTATAAAGCAAACAGCTACATAACCAGTACTTGGTCAAGAAATAGAAAATGGGTAGCACCTCAGCACGCCCCCCCCCAACTCCCCTGGAAGTAACTACTATTCTGAATTTTTTGAAGCTTAATCTTCTATATTTTTATCAGCTATGTTTGTATGAAGTATGAATTTAGTTTGTTTTTGAACTTTATAAATATAATGACAGTGCATGCTTTCTTTATATAAAGTCTCGCTTCTTTTACTCAGCATTGGTTTTGTGAGGTTCACCTTCGGTACTTCATTCATTTTTCATTGCTATATTCTGTCGTGTGAATGTCACATTTTATTTATTCTATCGTCAGTGGGCATTTGCATTGTTTCCAGTTTTTATGTGAAATTTCTAGATTTTTAAAAAAACTGCACACGTTGAAACATTCTGTACGCTAACGTTGGACATTTACAACCCTTATTTAATTAAGGTCTGAATACCAGAGAGATAGATGCCATTTTGTGTGTAGAGCTAGTACTTGAGCATATTCATAAGAGATTGCACTATTGTCCAATATGTTTGTGGTGAGTTTGACAGTAGCTGCTTGTTGCAACTTTTTTGGATCTTTTCCCTTGCTATTCAAATGTTTCTTTAATTTTTCCTAGTAATGTGACTATCGTATAGATAAAAGTGAGGGAAATTGTGAGTTAAATTGGGCCAACTAAATATGGTATTTATCTTTATATTTTATTGCTTTGCATTGACGGTAACATTTTGTTGTGTTTCATTTAAGCTGTGGTCAGAATATGTCTCTTGACCTTCAGAATACTGAAGTACTTATTTTTAACTATCCTTAGCTTGTATTATAAGTATAAGTGGGCAGTGGTCAGAACCTGATTCATTCTAGAGTAGTGTCTTGGGCATTTTAGGTTTCCTATTTGAATGAATGATTGCTTTTGTGACTGAGTTTCTCAAGTTTCTATTCTATTATAAATAAGTATCTTCAAAAGGCATCATGAAGTACATAAATAACTTAACAACCTTCATCGTTGGATTTTTTTTCTTTTCTTTTAAATTTAGGTGGTTTTCAATAGATTTGAAAATTTTGCAGAAATGAAAGTAGCCATGGTAAAAAGTTTGGAAACAATGCAGTTTTAAAACCCTGTAAAAATGCCCCAGATTAAACTAATGTCTCTTGGCCCTAACTTTAAAATTTTTTTCTAACTTAAAACAAATTAGAACCTAAATTAAAACACTTCATAAAGTCTATCAAATGGCTGAATCAATTTCTCTTGAATGCCTACATTTATTTAGATGACACAGTAACAAAATAATGTAATTATAAATTGTAGCAGTTGTTTACTTTAAAACTTGTGGGCTGCACTATTGATTTGTGAATTTTATGAGACCAGTTTGTGATATTGTGTTTCTTGCTGGAGCTTCATGGTTGGGGCAGGCAGGATGTGATATCTTTGCTTGAATGTAGTCGAAATTGTTTTGTAGTATTCCTTTAATATGATATACAACTTAAAATGCCTTTCGGAACTTTGAGGTTTTTTTGATGGCACACTTTTGCACGAGTCCCCTTTAAAGGTAACATGTAAAGTTGTTGAGGATATTCCCTGTTTCGTGTTAACTGCTCAATCTGTTCACATTATTTAACTGCAGGCTTTCATTATCATCTCTTGCATGAATGACTGGGATAGCCTCTTCATATGTTTCTTTGCCTGAGTCTTTTCCCTTTTTTTAGTTCATTCTCCACTCCAGAGTTTTTGCCTTAAATCAGAAGCCTGAGTGTGTCGCTCCCCCACGTAAACCCTTCCCTGACACCTCCTGGTCTGTGCAGTGAAGTCCCTGTGGCCCTTGCCTGTGGCCCTTTGAGACTTGGCTCAGGCCTGTGTGTCTGCCTTATTTCTTGTTCTTTCTGCGGTGCACATTATATAGAATGAGAGTATAGAGTTCCCTAAAAATCCTTGTACACTTCTGTGCCTTTGCATAGTGGTGTCCTCAGGCCAGAATACTGTCACTTTTTCTGCCTGGCAAGCTCTTAGTCCTCTTTGAATTAATTCTGCACCCTCTACATCTATTGAATTCATCCAATGGTATTGTAAATGTGGCTTTCTTACCTACTGTGAACTGCTTGAAGGCAAGGGCTGAGCCTTGATTCAAGGCTGGCTGTCAGCGCTTTCCACAGTGCCTAGAAGTAGAGATAGGTGCTCAGGAAACACTGGCGGAAATCATCTGGAACTGGAGTTACAGCTCACTTTGTAATGACTTTGAATATCTTTTCGTATCTTCCTAGTTTCAATGTAATGATTTGAGCCCATTTGGCCACTCATCTATCATTTTTCAGGATATGTAGACTGTATTATCCTTTCTGATTAGTAGTCAAGATATCCACAGAACCACCACAGACATACAAAATTCACTCCATCGGGCTTATCATTGACTTTGAACTTGATGTAAAATCAAATTCCTGATGTGATGCTAAATGTTTTATATTTTAAGTAATACGGTTTTAATTCAAAATATGGAACCCTAAATAAGCTTCATAAGTAACACTTGTAAACTTTTCTTAAGGCTTTTGTGATTAGTTGTTCAGTCCAGTAGTGAAGCGTCAGAAATGGGAAGTCAAGGATCCATCCTCTTCATTGATAGTTTCCTGTGTTTAATAGTAGGATTAGTCTGTAAATGTATTTTCTTTTCTCCTGTCAGTAAAGTTTATTGTATGAAAATGCGGGGTAAAATCCAGGGTCTCTCTCATGGGTACTAATGGAAGTAGCTGATAGTGTGAGGTGATGGAAACATTTTATTTCTAAACACTTTTCAGTTTGCCGTTGATTTCTGTTCCCCTAGGGGACTGATCCCTCACAGCTGTGAGAAAATGTAAGTGGGCTCCTCTCCTGCTGTGCACATCTTTCCTTGTTTGGGAACCTTTCATGGCACAGCGGGGGCTTTTAAAAGTGTCACAAATGTAAGGCAATTTATACTGCAGTAAGCATGGAATTTTGTTGCTGTTTATGGCAGAAAATTGAAAGTTGGAAGTAAATGGAGGAGAAAGACTGCTGAGCATGGTGTGCCTGTGAAAGAAGCCTATTTTGAGTTAATAATGCCATCTCTTCTGATCGTCTGCACTTTCTCAGCTTTCCCTTTCTATTTCTTCTACTCCGAATCGTCTTATTGGTGAGGTGAAAAGGAAAAGCCGAGTAGATTGATGAATCACACACACGAAATAGCGTACCTCCTGTCCTGATTAATGCCTAGGTTAATATACTGGGGGAGGGATGCAATCAGGTGTCAGGTGGTTGCAGCAGTCTATTGAATAGGTCCAGAGTTTTAAACTGAAGTGTGTACTCACGACAGTTTTACAATAGTTCTCCAAGTACCCTGTGAGGCCCAGTTGTTAGCACATTGCTGAGAAAACAGAAAGCACTCCATGGCTGAAGAAGATGCTGCTTTAGTTCCTCCTTACTCTCCGTTATGCTTTTTACCACTTAGCACGGAGATTACAGCTATCGCCTTGAAATACTAATACTAACCTTCGCAGCAGATGTGGTCCTGAAGCATGTTACACATTTCACCAGATGTTCCATTTCTCTTGAGGGCAAACTCCTGGTTAGTTTCTTCTATCAAACACTAGAAGAAATCAGAATTTGAAGTTTATTTTAGACATACTATGGTTGTTTATAAATAAGAGCGAGAAAAGGCACGGTCTTTTATAACCCAAAAGAGTGGGTGATTTGCATCATATCAAGTAAGTTGTGGTGTGGCTACATTTTATAAATCTTTTTCTAGTTGATATTGTGTCTACATTCTCTGTGGAAAAAGCTTGGAACATATACATATTTCAAGAAGTACCTCATAGGAAATAAACAGTAAAGTCGTATTCTTTGTTGATTGTACAACAAATATTTATGATTTACATGCTCCTTGCAAAAAATCATTTGAAGCTGCTATGAGTTTCTTGCTAATTTGACGATTTAAAACATTTTATAATTGAACGAATTGTGGATATTCTTAATCATAACATCTGCAGGATGTTGATTTATAAACACTGTAAAATGCTGTGTTGTTTTCATGCTATGCATACTTCCTGTAGTGTATGCCTACAGTTCAAAAGAATTATTTCCTTATCTGTTTCCTTGAATCTTTGATTTTTAGCACTAGTCATAATTTTGAGTCTGGAAAAGATTTCACGATATTCCAAATTTCTGTGTTTTTCCTTCCCATCAATAATGGTGTAGCAGTTTTATGTAACATTAAGGAGTGTTACTTTGAAAAAATTGCAGCAGTATCTAAGCAGAAATGCATTATCTTGTTCCTTTGGAATGAGAGGAATAGAATAGCTGCACGGTAATTTAAAAATGTATCTTAGTTGAAGAAAGTGAAGAATCATGGGATGTCTTTTGGAAACCACTTTCTCATGTTTGTTCTGCATCTTCACTTGGAGTCCAGTGAGAACAGTTTCATGACAGCTGTATCTCCGAAGATACACTCTGTGTTCTTCCTACTGTGAATCAGATATTTTGGAAAAAGCCCTCATGTACGCAGGACTTCCATCTGGTGAGAACCTGATACTTTCTGTCCAGTTTCATCTTGACTGGAGAGTGGTTGTAGCATAATTGCTTCTCTTTGAGATTAAAACACAGAACAAAGATAGGCTTTATTAATAACCAAATGAAAGACTGCAGATGTGTGATGAGTCCTTTTTCCAGATAGGGAATTGTTAGAGACAGGTCTTATTTTCTCCTTTTAAACTCTGTGTTTTAAAATTGTACTGCTGTGGACAATTTTCACACTTTCTTTGTCTGTGATAAAAGTGAACTGGCATCTTAAGATGCTTAACCATAGAGCTGGGAGGACTATGGGTGTAGCTGGGCCTTTTGTTAACTCTCTAGTCTTGACTTCCTGTTGAATTTTGTGGTAACTTCTGGGGAAGGGATGCGAAAAAGGGGGAAGCCATTGTTGGCTCTTCTCCTTTTCCCACGTGGGTGGCTGAGACACTGGCAGGCCAGTGCTTGTATGTACTCCTTGGTGGCTTTGTTTCTTTTCCCGAATAAACTGTTCTTTTGGTGGATTTACCTGGAAAATTATTTGACCAGTTGACAACTATAAAATGGAGATAATAACAGTAACCACATACATCATAGAACTATTGGGAGGATTATCATGAATACATGTGAAGCGTATAAGCTAACAATGAATGTAGTCTATTATTAGCTTGTGGTTTAAAAGAAGAAATGAAGATAGCTAAAATTAAAAAGAATTCTACATATGTAACCTGCATGAGTTATATAAATCACTCAGTGCTTATATGACCATAGCATTTAGAAAACATCTTCACGATAACCAGAGATTTTGTTTTCCTGCATTTGCCCAAATTTGATATTGTTTTCTGGTAGTCCTTTCTGTGAATATTGATAGCAACCATTTTTGTATTAAAAAAATTTTGTAATTTATATAAAAAAATGTAACTTTTGTCATCTATCCCTATGCACACACACCATTGCCAAAAAGTTAAATAGAAGTTATGAACTGAATGTCTGTGTCCCTCTGAAGTTCATATGTTGACGCTCTGACCCCCAGTGTGGTGATATTTGGGGCCTTTTGGAGGTAACTAGGGTTAGATGAAACCATGAGGGTGGGGCTCTGGTCTGATAGGATTAGTTTCCTAAAAGAAAATGTACCAGAGAGCTTGCTCGCTCCTTCTCTGCCACGTGAGGACACAGGAAGGAGCCAGGCAGCCAGGCAGAGAGCTCTCACAGGAGCCAGCACCTTGGTCTTGGGCGTCCCAGCCTCGAGAACTGAGAAAATACGTGTCTGTTGGTTAAGCCACCCAGTCTGTGGTATTTTGTCACGGCAGCCCAAGCTGACAAATAGTGACGCTCAAGGAGTAAATATTCAGGTATGAAGTAGGCTGATCTCTCTCATACGAAGGAGATAAATTCATTATATAGGGCACTGCAACGATGAAAGGGCTTTCAGCTCAATATGTGGAGTAGGGAGGGCTCTGTCTGCTTTTATTCCTGATAGGAGGGGCAGATGCCTATTGAAATTTTTGTTTTATGATACCATCTGTAAAATGTTATTGTTTAGTAGATGGTAGGTACTTTGAGATGTTTTGACCTTAAAACATTTATGCATGTTTAGTTGATTTTCACTAGACAGGCACTTAATGTGCTACTCATAATTCAGGGTCAGATGATTACCATCTAGCAGAGGTCTCTATGGAAAAATTCATGCATCACAACCATAGCTAACAGCATATCACAACATTCCATTTTTATGTATTCTCTTGGTTAGGTTGTTGAATAGAAGTAACAAGAAATTGGAAGGTAAGACTCCCCCCCCATCAAATCAAGCATTTCCTGCTCGAGTGGCTTCCTACCACTCTGCAAAATCTGCATTTTAATTTTGTAGGAAAGGTAAATTTATTAGGTACAGACCAAGCACTTAGAATAATTTTCACTTTTTACCTATTATGAGTAATTTAACCAGAGCATGCTTCTCCTACGCTCTTGAAATGTGACCTGTAGTGTTTTGTGAGGGCATTTGAAACTTGCTGCCTCAGGAGACAGGAATATTTTTAGAGTTTTTCATCTGGTTTTGCGTAGTCCTTGGAGAAAGTGTCTACAACATTGCCTAATCTGTATAAAAGTAAAACAGGAGAGATGCTTAGAGAGAAAGACACGGTGGCAGTGAAATCAAATAAAATGGGTCTTTACTAATTACTGTTAGTAACTTAACTTTTATGGCCTCAAATAAGACACTGTTCACTGAAATTATGCTTTTGAACTCTGTTTTGACCTGATTGCCAAGCTTTCTTTTCTCAGTGAAATGCTGAGGAAGCTGTCTTTCCATCTTTTCTGTACTTTCTTACTCAACAGCCTTTAACTGATTTTAATTTTGAGTTTTGCTGGGAGCTCAGTGTGGCTTGATGCCTTCAGTATAATGGACAATTCTGCAGTAAGTGGACCCTACTCTTATGCTCTTTGATCTGAATATAGCCTTTGACATGAATTTCTGTCTCCTGGACACTCTGCTTCAGTTCCATAGGAACATCTGGTTTACCTCTTGAAGTGCTTCTATTACTGAACTCAATTTCTTGCATCTCTTTTTTGCTTTTTTTCTCCCTATCTTATCTGTATCTTTAAACTTAACTATCACTTTTGTGAGCATGTGAATTTTGTTATGAATTAGAGAACAGCATGGACTGTATTTGAACTTTTAACCCTGGCTAAGCTTTTCTTTTTAAAATAATTTTTGAATTATAAAAAATTAATAGAACAATATTTCAGAGAATTTGGAAAAGAGGAACAGTTATCCATCTTGTATCTTTACAACAGTGATAGTTAATAATTGGTGTTTTTCCTTCTAAGTTTTTAAAATGTGCTTTAAAATTTTTAATTTTAGAGTGTTCTTACTTTTTTTCCTCTCACATCTCATTTATTAGTGTGTTATTGAATGATCTTTATTATCTTGTTAAAGTGGTACTGTAACATGAAGGTATCACTGTTAACATCTTTATCATCAGGTATACTTAAGTAGTTTCTAATTTTAAGCAACTTTTGATGACCACTTACAAAAAACCTTTTTCCCCCCCAAATTTTGAATTATAGCCTTCCTGCTGATTTCCAGCTGCCAAATCAGTTACAGGACATAAATATTTTTATGGTATATTGCAGAGAATGTTGGCCTGGTAGCAGGGACAGTCTAGCTTTGAGTTATGGTGACTACTTACCTATTGGGTTGTCGGAAAAGTCATGACACATTTTTGCAATGAAAAACATAGAAAAAATACGTCATGACTTTTCCAACAATGCAATATTATATGGGCAAGTGACTCATGTGACAAATGAAAAAACTAATACCTACCTTACATATGAAATATGGGGAGTATCTAATGTATTGATTGACAGATAATAGTGCTCAGTAAGTAGGAACTATTCTTAGTGCCAGCATTTTTCCTTAAAGGTTGCTGCTCTTACTAGTATACGAAAGTACCATTTAACGGTGACCATACACTTTACCATATGAACTGGGACACATTAGTCCCAGACCAATGCCAATCATGTGGGGACATCAGGACAAGTATAAACTAGGACCCAGCCACCGTGGGACATATGCCACCCTGCAGGTAAACCACATCATAATCATCATTGGGCACTTGTTTTTTAAGTTACACATTTTTCAGATGATAAGCACATATTTTCGCTCAAATTCATTTGATTACAAACTCTGTTGAATTAGCAGCTGCTTATTTGCCCAATGGAGTAAATATTATCTTTATTTTTCTATAGTATAGTCTTCTGAAAAAGACATGTGAAAATTAGCTATGAATGTTGAGTTCTGCTTTCTAAATGTAGAGACAGTCTTGCACAGTGCTCATTGAGATTTCTAATAACCCAGAATGTGTGTAGTGTTCCAGATTGTTTTCAAGATTTGTTTCCTATTTTCTTGATATTTGTTACTCTGGATGAATTTGTGTATGTTAGTATTCCCTATGCATACATAAGGAGAGCTAGCATAGAATTCCTCTGAATCTTTCTTAACAAGGACTTGCTAAAGCACCCACTTGTGCCAGGCAGCCTACCTGGTGCTGGGGACATAGTGGTTTTATTGGGAAAGTGTAGACGTAACAAGGCAATTAGAGCATCGTGGTGGGATAGTCTTACGAAAGCAGAAATGGGGCGCACACAGTAGGGGCACAGAACCTGAATGTGGGGAACCTGGGAAGTTTCCAGAAAGGAGGGACTTCTGAGCTACGCCCTGGAAGATGGGTGGTATGTGCCCAGCCTTTCCCTGGCCTGCCTGCCATGTGTGTTAGTCCTGCTGTGTTACTTCAGGCTGTTGCCTACCCCCTCCCATTCTTTCTCCGGTTAGTATTGGTAATTAGCATTGTACCTAGAGAAGATTTATAAGAAGGTATGACTGCTGTAACTGCTCCCCAACTTCAGGATCTCAACTGCACATGTATCTGTTACTAGTTTTTTCTAAACCTTTTAAAAGTCTTGCATGTTCCTAGCTTATATCATCACATTTTGATAGTAGTGGATTTTATCAGTTAAATATGTAAAATAGCAGATGAACATTTTAAAAAATTTAACCTTCACTTTCTACCCTGAATTTTGATATTTTCAGAAGAAAAGGCATTGAAACAATCGTGTTCATATGAATTTTACATTTTGAGGTGTAAGATTAATTATGTTTCCCGCATTCTTTTTTTTTCTTTCAGTTTTATTGAAATATAGTTGACATACAGCACTGTATAAGTTTAAGGTATACAGCATAACGACTTGACTTACATATATTGAGAAATGATTACCACATTAAGTTCAGTTAACATCCATCACCTCATATACCGTATTTCCCCATGTATAAGATGCACCCTTTCCCGAAAAATTTGGGGTCTAAAAACTCATACAACCACTGCATAAGATGCACCCAGTTTTTAGAACCCAAATTTTTCAAAAAAGGGTGCGTCTTATACATGGGAAAATACGGTAGTTACAAAGACTAGATGAGTTGTTTTAAAGAGAGGAGGACCTTTGATGTCACACTAGCCCAGATGTGAGGGTGATTCCTACCTTCAGGTGTGTGTGTGTGTGTACACGTGTGTACTAAGGAGGAACCAAAGGGATATCTTCCCCAGAGAGGCTTCTTGCTTCCATAGGAAAAGCAAATCTGAGACCCACTGAAGTCTGTGTTTGGGGGGCTGTTAGAAGAGGAAAGACTTGTGTTGCCTACTTTTTGTCTGAGTTGGTGTCTGGCCCTTTCTCCCCTTCTCTGTGTTGGAGCTATAGCTCAGAGCCTGGGCACGCGCTGTTCAAAACAGAGCTTTGCCATTTGTTGCCTCTATGATGTGTATAAGCATGGTATCTGTAATTGTCCCCCTTTATTTAATCTTAACTTTATTCTTGCCTCATTCAAGACTTACAGATGCATATTCCATGGTTTCTGAAGCACTCAGTACTAAGCATAATGATATTTTTCCATACTGTTTCCTCACTTCTAGAGTTTCCCACATTCTTAATGATTGTTAGGTTCTTAAGGTTGTATATATTCTGTAAAGTATAGTGAGTTGGTCACTGTGATTCTAGTAATAGTTTAATAGGGTAGTTTGTTTCGGTTACCATTTTTACACCAAATGTATTTTTTTGCTTGTTGAATTTGGATTTTTTAACTCTTACTGTGTTGTAATCCCATCTCAAAAATGGGGGGGGGGCAAGAGGGGTGTGTGTGGTTAATTCATTCATAAAAATAGTAACCTAATCACCATGTCTCAGGATAATATAAATGTGACAGTTGAACAGGACTCCAGTGCCTGAATCAGTGTTCTGAGGAAAAGTTGGGGTTTGCTCCAGAAACATTGGGCAGTGTTTGGAGACATTTTGGTTGTCACCACTTGGGGGTGTGCCACTGGCATCTGGTGGATCGAGGCCAGGGGTGCTGGGAAACGTTCTGCAGCGCTCAGGACAGCACCCCCACAAAGAATTTTCTGGCTCAGAATATTAGTAAGTGCTCAGACTGAGAAACCCTGGCCTAAGTGGATTGTGGATCATATGCTGGGAATGAGAATCTAGGAATGTGATGATTTACGCAAACAACTGGTAAAAAAAATAGTGTGAATAAGACTCAGAATGATACATGCCTGAAAATAGGTTTTATTGACAAAGTTTTTAGTTATTTATGAAACTTCGTCAAGTGGTGGCATAATGCCACCAAAATATTTGTGTGATTTAAAAAGAAACTACAAAGGCATTTTCTTCTTTTTGTCAGTCAATAAAGTTTTTCCAGGACAAATGTATAATAATGCTTTTCAAAGAATTATTTCCAAAAACAATGACTCTTGTCTCTAAAGATGGTCAAGAGCCCCAACTACCAGAGCATCATTCAAAGTAGAACTTTTTTTTTTAACTACAAACACGCAGAAGTTACACTGTTGCAAAAAAGCTTGTTGAACAACTTCAAAGTTAAGGACACAAGCTCTGTTTGGAGAGAAAGCAGAGTAGCTATATTGTTACCTTTTCAAAAGGACTGCTGGATAATATTGCCTAGTATCAACCACATACAGTATGTAAAAGAACTGTGCACCCTACTAGATATTCAGCTTCATAGTTGATATGCACAGAGTATTCATTCTTACCATATATGTTCTTGTATGAAGAAGAAAAGGTGCTGGGTGATTTTTATTGTTGTTCATCATGGAAAATCTGTAATTCAGGAGAATGTCTGTGTATCTATCTATCTAATCTTTCATAGCTCACAAAATAATTCTGTGAGCTATGATGTGGACTGGAAAAAGTGTGTCGGGATCAGTGCGGGTAAGAGTGCATTTGTGTTTTTAGCAAGCAAAGGGCATTGCTACCACAGTGCCCGCCCGCCCACTGCTTTATTTCCAGGGCAGGGCTTCATTGGCCCCAGAATTCTCCACGCCCTCCTTTTCTTTGTACCTGAACATCTGTGAAGTTGGGATGTAATTTTTTTTTTTTTTTTTTTTTAGCTGAGCCATCCTGCTACCTTTTGGCAGCTCAGCGGTAGCTCAGCTCGGGCTGGGCATCGAACCGTTGTTGCACAGAGCTCAAAACTCTTGAGCGAGCTCTTAACCAACTGAGCCACTCGGCCGGCCCTGGGATGTATTTTTTAATTCATGGCCTTATCATTTAAATGACCAGCCCTCTTTCTTTTATTATACCCAGTGGATTTTTAGACTTGATGAAATAATGTTATTATGCTTTCAAATCTTAATTTAGTATGGAAGGAAATAGTGAAAATAATAAAATTAAAAATTCAGTCTCTGAGTATTTATCTTTAGACTATGCTGAGTGCAAACTGCGTGTGTGACAGGAGATTGGCTGACCCTGCTGGGTCACGCTGCCTAGGAAGAGAAAGATGCCCGTAAGAATCTTTGAGATGAGAGAAGAGATTACATTTTTATACCCCCTGTATGAGACAGGCGGTGCCAATAGAAGCTATTTCCATTCCTTCAAATAATTTGTTAAAGTGGCATGTCTGAGTAGCTTTACAGTATTGTGAGTAAAATATTATAATTTTTAACATTAAGGCTATAATATTGGGGTGAGTAAAGTGGTTCCATTACATGTAAATACTGCAGTAGGATATGAATAGCTTCACAGCCCAGTGAAATCAAGGGTTAGAATCTAGTCCCCAGACTTCCCTAACTGAAATACTAATTTTTAGATAACATGTGTTCCTTGGACAGAGATTTAATGATGTATCTCCATAATTTTGGAGTCTCTTTCATCTGTATATGTTGTGGATCATCTGACAGTAACAAAATGTGTACTGCTTTTGTTTATGATCTATATATAAGTAAGGAGCTTCTATATAATTTAGTAGACATAGAATAAGAAAAGAAGCCTCTTAGATATACAGCGTACAGTCCTAGTCATTCATCTCCAGGCTGTGTATCCAAACCCTAGAGGTAGATGTAAATCATCTCTGTCACAGATGCACAGCAGTTTTGTTTTGTTTTTAATTTACTAAAATGTTTGTTTATATAATTAAAAGAGGATAACTTTTCAAAACTTGAAATCGGTGGTTTTCATGAGTGCCAAATGTCCATTAAATGACATATAGATGATACAAGTTTGAAGAGACACTGTTGCAGTGCTTGTGTGTCTGAAGTGCAGTTGAAGCCTTGGGAGGCAAATCTCATGGCCTCTTTGGAACCTTCTCTTCCTGCTCCCCCGGGATCAGCCTGGGGCCTGTTTTCTGTGTGAGGAGCCCACAGAAGCTCAGTTGCCCAGAACTCTTGTCGCTCCTTGAAGCGTGATCCTTGTTATTGCTCCCCCTCTTCTGATCGCTCTTGTTAGGGTTTGGGGACCATATTTTTAGTGAAACTGACTTTTCATTTACCCACTTAAACTATTAGCTCCTGAAGGCACAGTAGAGATAATTGATTCGAATTTCAAAACTTAGCAAAGAAACACATGACTATTTTATTCGTGGAGGTATTTTTTATGTGGTTCCCGCTTTAACTCTTACACTATCAGATTTCTCTCAAGGGTAGTTAGTCATTTCTATTTTACTGTTATTTACTGTTCTCACCATTACCATGTGATAAGCATGAAACCAAATCATTTTTTTCACTTGAGATAAATTAAAAACTAGGTGATTTTAAAACTGTATTTTTCAGGGCAGTTTGGTTATTGAGGGCTTTCTCTGCTTTATTTTATCTTAGTTAATGGCAAAGCCAAAATTGCAGTTCAGGGCTCCTGTTTTCTCAACCTGCGACTGGGTTGCACTGTATCATTTTGCAGGGTAGGAAGCAAGGCCTTTGAACAGATCCAAGTTCGATTTCCTAGTTGTTATTAACAGAGATAGTTTGTTCACTTTAAAGACCCAGACAACTCTGTGGATAGCCCAGATATCATCTGTAGAGAACATTCAGCATTTGAGTAGACCCAGGAATGTTGGCTGTCACCCTTTGTGACCCCTCTGCACCTCTCCACTGCAACGGCAGCCACAGGAACCTTTTCTGTCTTCATCGCCCTGGGCTGGACAGCACCGACCAGTCGGGCACATTATAGCTTGTAAACAATATTTCTCATGTGACTATGAAGGGGTAAATGTATGCATTTGCTGTTTAAGATTTTTCTTCCCCAAAATATGAAGAGGAAGCATCTGTAAGCCATTTGTAATGCCTTTATCTAACTGAATTGTAATCTTTTCTGCAAGGAATAGTTGTATATCCTTTGAGGATAAAGGAGGGTTTCGTTGTTAAGGTGATGTTACCTGGTTTGAAAATGCTTTGAATATTGCAAATATTCTGAGTAAATTTAACTTTTTAAGCAAGTGTCGTTTAATCTGCCTTTGGCACATTTTCAAAAGTCTGGGCTTACGCTGCTGACTCAGTATATGTGGACAATGCAGGAAAGGACACTTTTTTAGCTGGAGGGGGAGCGCGGGGAGGGGGGGCAATTGTAAAGAGGTTCAGGGAAAGTAAAACAGAGATGGCCCTTCCCTAGAGAGGTATGTAGGCTTTCCTAGATATTTATTTATTTAGAGTTGTGTAGTTTATTTTTATCAGTGTTGTCTATAGAGGTTAATTCTATTTCAAACATCTGGCAGGATCCTGCCTGCCAGTTGGGGAGGGAATTATTTGGTCTGTTTTATAGCTTTCCAGCATCTTTCTGTAGTACTTTTCCTGCCTTTCAATGATTGATACTCCCCCCTCCCCCACCCCCATACCGGTATTTCATCTTCCTCTTGGATCCAAGAGGCCCTCCATAGAAAAGCATGTTGAGGAGCTTCAGGTTACATAATGAGAACTGATTAGACAGGTCTGGGTAATGGCTTCTAGGGATCTCTGTAAAAGCCTCAAAAGAGAACAGGGTTGCTGAGCTGCTTGAGGTTGGATTTTAGTGTGAGACTCTGGAGCTGTATACTTCCAAAGCACACTTATAACAGAGCAGAGTACGGTTTGTGCTAAGCGTGTTTTTGCCAGAGACCTTTTCCAGAAAATGTGTGTTCTCGAATAGAGAAGGGTTTGTCTCTCTCTATGAGGATCACCATTCCCTTCCTTTACAGCAGTCTTAGCTTCCTAGCTCCAGTCCTGTCACCCCATGGGTGAGGGCGTGTATTTTCTCTTGTCCGCCTTGGGAATTCCTAGTTTTGATCACAGGCTAGTTGGAGGTGAAGCCCCCTCCAGCTTTCCCAGCATGGACTTCCTGGTCTTGGTAGGACAGGGTAGGAGTGACGTTCTCCTGGATCTCCTGCTGAGAACCGGGCCTTTCTCTGGATCTGGCCTGTCGTTTTTGCTCCTCCTGATGGTGTGTCTTCGGTGATCTGAATGCTCTCTGTGCAGTTTGGCTTCTGAGCTGATTGATGACTGCCTCACACCTCGCCTCCTGCCCTCCCTCCTACCTCCCCCCCACATACATACAGAGGAATAGAAAGAAATTCCATGAGAAATTCCACAATACCAGGACCACATGTGGCCTGTTCCTCACCGCTTCTCAGCACTTGTTACTGTCTTGGATCCTGAGGCCCTTTGAGAATGTGACGAAAGCTCTGGACCCTCTCTCCACAGAAGTGCCTGTGCATTTGGTTTGGGGAAAAGGAGATTGCAACAGGAAAGGGAACATGGACTCCATAGAAGCAAGCCTCAGGTTTTCCAAGCTCAGATTTGCTGTGGCTGCCATGAGGATGTCTGCTTGATCGTTTTCTCAGCATTCCTTATCCTATAAAACTCAGTTTATAATAGATGAAGGCAGAGCATGTAGGGAAAGAGGCGGGGACTAGAAAGGGTGGATGGAGAATGTGGCTATGTGGACTTCTGTTTCTCTGATTAAATAATCCACAGGAAATTATTTGTCCATCCTAATCTTTTCTTTTTTATAACTTGTCACTTTTAATTCTTGCTAACTCATCCTTCTTTAGGTTGCAGTTAAGGGTGCTCTTAAAAGATCATGTGTTTTCAGGCTTCTTACAGCATCTTTCATACTGATTTTCTCATCCAGCCTGTCTGATGCCTGAGGTAAAGGAAACTGTCTTTGGACAATTGAGAACCGCCATAGTGGATCATCCCACTAAGCAGCACATGGCACATTGGAAAGCCGTTTGCTGTATTTGAGTTCAGCTCCTTCACTTTGGGCGGCCTGTGTTTCCAATAACCTTGACTCAGCCCTGCGGGAAGCCGGCGCTGCAGCTCACCCCTCCTTCCCACCCCACCCCATTCGCAGTGTTGTTTTTAAAATCACCTGGTGGGGGGAGGGCAGGAGCTTATGTCCTTTCTTTGGAAGAGTTATAAATGGAATCAGGAGATAGAAACTTACATAGTACAGCAATTATATTGTTACATGCGCAGTAATAATAGAACACCTACGATTACCTTTTCTTGAAATCTAATTTCTGTAGCTGTCTCTTTATTGAATCTGTACTTTATTGTACTGAATATAATTAGCTTAGTTTTAGAATCTAAGAAATTATTTTTTTCCTTTTGTAATCCCTTTTCATGGTAGATTGTTTTTTGATCACGTTCATATTTGTACATAAGAATTCTGCTTCATGAAGTGGATGTTACAAATTCGTAGACCTCTTTTCTTAGCCACATACACAACCCCCAATATCCTTCCCCATTGTCCTGATTTCCTCCTACTCCCAATATGGTGATGGAAAAAAGGGGAGTTTACACACTTGGGGACCAATTTAGTCAAACCCAATTCTCCAAAACCCTTTTTTTTGACCCAGGTAAGTGTCATAACCTATGGATTATAAATAGATTTTTAAATAATAGCTGATGATGAACACCTATGCGGCGCACCAAGCTCTTGTGAATGATTTCATTTAATCCTCTTAACTGCCTTAAGAAGTAGGTACTGTTTTCCCTTCCATTTTACAACAAAGGAGGACCTAGGCTGTGATAATTTTTTTTTTTTAAGATTTTTATTGGGGAATTGCGGGGAGGGGAACAGACAAGTTGCTGTCCTTTTGTTCTTCATTCTAGTTGTGGAGGACGTTGCTTCCCTGCCCCAAGTTGGCACCATCATTGCGTTCTTCCCGGGTGAGGCAGATCCGTTGCCGGCTTCTGGACGGCCGCTCACTGCGGCTCCTGGCCGCTCACGCTGGCTGCTGGCTACACGGTAGCCCATGGCAACCCACTGCAGCAGGGACTGCAGCCCACGCCGTCGCCGGCGACTCATGGCAGCCCAGCTCCAGGTTGAGCTGTTGTTCAGCATCTTAGCTGTAGAGGGCAGTGTCACTGGCCCTCATATGTGGGATCCGAACCGGGGCCCTCTGGCATCCCAAGCGAGTTCTTAACCATCGCGCCACTCGGCCAGCCCAGGCTGTGATAATTTGTAGTAGATCATACAACTAATGTGTAATTAAGGTGGTGTCTCAGTTAGCTTGGGCTGCCATAAGAAAATCCCATAGACTGGGTAATTTTAACCAACAGGAGTTTATTTCTCACAGTTCTGGAGACGGGAAGCCCAAGATCAAGGTGCCAGCAGCCTTGGTGTATAGTGAGGGCTGTATCCTTGGGTTGTAGCCACCTTCTTACTGTATTTTCACATGAGTACTCAGTACTACCTGCTGATGGAGAGAGAGAGAGGGGAAGCATGCTCTGTGGTGTCTCCACTTACAAGGACACTGATCCCCTTGTGAGGGCCCCACCCTCATGACCTCAGCTAAACCTAATTATTTCCATAGGCCCATTTCTAAATACTGTAAGCTTGGGGGGTAGGCCTTTAACATATGAATTTGGGGTAGGTCACAGTTCAGTCCATTGCAGCTGGTATTCAGACCAGGTTGGCTACTTCAGATGCTAAGTAGCCTGGTACTCCATCCTGTTCCCACAGTGCAGATGCACTGCGACAAAGATTATTTGGTGACCACGTTAAATGTTGCAAGTTGGCCAGCAATAGAAAATCCTGTCAATCATTATGTGTGTACGTACTCCTATTATATGTACAGCATCAGTAAGAAAACAAAAATCATCCATGATCTCACTCCTGGGAGAACCATTGCCATTACCATTCTAGCGTATTTCTTTCCCTTCTTTCTCTTTAGGAAGAAGCAGCTACCCAGCTTGTTAACATATTGGCATTATATGATTTGTAGTTTTATATTCTGCTTTTTCTCTTAGCATCTCATGAGCATTTTCAATCTATGCCAGTTAATTTTCTTTAGCAACATTATAAATGATTTTTGCCTTGGAGAAAACAAATTTGAGAGCTGCTAAGAAGGTAGATGACTGTTTGAGCTGAGTGTGGGAGAAGTAGTCAAGATTGATGACTCAGAATGCTCCTCACCAGGGGAGAAAACAAGTGGGTGTAGAGGGTGGGATTGATCAAGCCAGTGTGTACTTGGACAGAGTGCAGCTCCTATGGGACGTCCCCCGAAAATGCTCAGTAAGCATAGAGCCACCTCGACTGGAGGGAAGTTTTTAAAAATTTCATATATTTGGAAGTTGAAACCACCATCTTCCCGGTGAGGAAATCAAGGTTTAGAGAGAGAAATGCGGCCACCACCAGCCGCTCATTGGCAGCCATATTGAAGAGGGGGCACCTTTTAGAAGATGATGTCGCTGTCGTTTTATCAGGTTCCCAGTACAGGTGACACTCAGTAAATGGTTTCAGACCACTTATTTTTCAGATAGTTTTGTTTGTTCACTTCAAACACTACTTCCAAAAAGCCATCATTTGTTCTCTGTTTTGAGTATTAGTGCTCACTACTGATGCATCCCATTCTATTCTTTTCAACAAGTGGAGTTTGAATTCGTAGGTAGTTTCTTCCAGGATTAAACTATTAATTCATTTTAGTAGCCCTTTATTCTTTTTTGGGGGTGAGTAACTTATACAAACTGTTTTCTGTGTAATGAAAAGCACTCGTGTGGCCATTCTCTTTTTGTTTTACATTATAAACCCAGATTTACAGGAAAGGTAAATCAAGTGTGATTGATTTTTTTTTTTTATTATTATAGAAAAGTCTGCTTGTCAAAAAGTTACACATTAGTTTTCCCCTGAAACCCCACATGGAAATTTTATTTTAGGGCTAAGGACTAGAGAAAGCCTTACCCGCTTTGGATACTATAAATGACCATGTTTTTCTTTTTGCTTTGATTGTCAGAATGCTCAGAGCTAAATTTGTATATTTTACTCAAAATATCTATGGCTTGTTTCACTTTGTTCAGGTCTCTGCCTCACCTTCAGTGTCACTTCCCATATTCTAATTTATATTTTTTCTGATCCTAATTTTACTGATTATTTTGTTTTAATGCAGGCTACTTCACATCCTCTGTGAATATGATAAGATGGATGGTAAGATGGAGGTCTATAATTCCCTGATAATTTTAACATTTCTCTAGTACATTAACAACCGTCACATTTTTTAAAACATTCAATTTTTTTAGAGTACTTTAAGTACCTAGCTGCCAGCATTAAGCAAGTACCTGATATATAGCTATAAATACAATAGGACTATTTACCTGTCCTTATGAAAGAGCCTGTTTATTTCATAGCATGGAATATATATTTTTCTAAATCCAGAAATTCTCATTTGGTCTTCCAGCATACCATGCATGCTCTTAATTGTTGCAAGAGATAGCAGTGGTCAGTATGATATTTTTTAAGTGAGAGTTCTTTGTGGTGAGAGGTAAGGGCCTAAAACCCTTAGTCCTGTCAAGGTGAATTCACTTTCCTTGTATAAACATCTCAGTGGCATAACAGTTAACTTAGTAGCTGTTCTCGATCATCCTCTTATGTGCATGTGTTTTCATGGCCAAGGCCATACATGTATATATATTTCAAATTCTCATAACCTCAAAGAAATAGCATCTCTTGGCTGTGTTTCACGATTCGGGAAAGACGATAACAAGATGAATTTGTTACAGTTTGTACATGTTATTTTTTTAAGAATCCAGTTTATTTCATAGAAGACTTCTTGAAACACATTAAAACTTTTCAAAAAACCTGATTTCGAGCTGGCCAAGTGACGTGTTGGTTAAGAGTTGGCTTGGGCTGCCAGAGGGCCCTGGTTCGGATCCCACATATGAGGGCCAGTGACACTGCCCTTTACTGCTAAGATGCCGAACAACAGCTCAACCTGGAGCTGGGCTGCCGTGAGTCGCCGGCGATGGCAGGTGGGTTGCCATGGGCTACCGTGTGTAGCCAGCAGCCAGCGTGAGTGGCCAGCAGCTGCTGTGAGCAGCCGTCCAGAAGCCGGTGACTGATCTGCCTCACCCGGGAAGAGCGCAATGATGGTGCCAACTTGGGCTAGTGAAGCAACGTCCTCCACAACTAGACTGAAGAACAAAAGGACAGCAACTTGTCTGTTCCCCTTCCCCCAATTCCCCAATAAAAATCTTTAAAAAACAAACAAACAAACAAAAAAACGGATTTCTAATAATGTTCAAAACGTAAAAGTTTTTAAACATCGACTGACCCCCCCCCCCCCCAACTCCCAAATCCCTTATTCCCAGCTGGTATTCAGAAGAGATTATTATATTATCAGAATTCATGAACATTTTAAAAAAGAACTTAAACTACTCAGGAAAAATGAGCTATTTAAAAAAGTATTTCTGTAAGATTATTAAGAAAGGCAGTATTTTTGTTACTTTTACTTAAATGGAAGAGGCTTATTTCTAGAGTAGAATTTATATTGGACACTTTATTGTGAAAAAATGAATTGCTACCGCAATTCTTAGGCAGACATGGGTGGCCTTAATAACAGATGTATTAACTGAAAAAGAATGACTGTGTGATACAGACTGGGCGACAAGAATATGGAAGTTTTAAGAAATGTGTACTCCACCCAAAGAAGACTCTTATTTAATCTTTTTTTCCAAATGCGCATTCATTCTGTTTGCTTAAATCTACATCTGCTGCTAGCTTTGAACATTGCCTGAAACGTATGTGCCGCTTGGCAGAAAGTCTGATAGGAAGAGGAAAGCAGAATAGCTTGTCTCGTTAAATAACGGGGCGTTGCCTTCACAGTGTCTTGCCTTCTTCCCTTGCTTACTGGTGTCCCACCGAGCTGCTGGGAATGACTTGTAATTATTTTCTTAACAGCCCTGCTTAGGTTAGCCCTGGTGCTGGAACAGATAGGCGAGTTTGATGTATTTCGTTTCCCTGCCCTGTTTGTTGAAATCATTGATGTGTTTCAGAGCCGTGGAGTTTTGTTTGTTTGTTTGCTTTTAAAGCCATCTCTCGATTGGGCTTAGTTTGTTTCTTTGCTGCAAAGAACTCGTACTAGATCTGGTCTCTGTTCCCTTCCTTGATGTGTTTGTTCAAGTCATCTTTGATCTGAGCCAGCTCTTAGCTACAAAGTAGTCTTGGCATAAGTTTCAAATAATAAGATAGAATGCAGTGTTTTAGGAGTTTGATTACATATTTGTGATAATCATCGACTGTGACATTTAAAAATCTTGGAAGGTAGTTTTATCACGTAAAATCTACTGGTAGAGCTAAATTACTGGTTAATTTAGTGATCAGATATGCACGGGCTGTGGTTTCTGAAAACCTAGAAATTGTGTATTTCTGTTGTATCTCTGTGTTATGCTTTATTGATTCAGAAATAACTTACACTTTACCAATAAGAAGAGACGAAATTCTGTAAATGGGTGGTTGCCTGGGCTTTGGAGTCAGAGAGTCTGAAGTCAAATTGAGTCCTGCCACTTTACAAGCTGTGGTGAACAGCTTTTCTAAAAGGATTTCAGTAATCGCGATTAGCTCTTTAGAGTTATTGTGAGGAATCAAGTCAGGTAACATATGTAGCCCACTTAGCAGGAAGTCGGACACACTAAGTGCTTACTAAGTGCACTTTCTTTCCTGGGGTCTGCTCTACCCTTTCCCTCCAGGCTGTACTAGCTAGTATATTTTAACACAATTTTATAAATATTTTAAAATAATTTGGATTTATTTGATACAATATTAAGTCATTAAATAAGACAATAGGCCCATTAAATTTGTTTTTAATTTTTAAATTTTAAATTAGGTTACTTTGTCCCTTTAATAAGCGTTCCATACTGCGAAGTCTATAAAACACATTTCCCCCCTTACTCTGACAGGCAGGTTGAGTGTTAAGAGTATGCTATGGCTTTAACTTTCTTCTTTCTGCTCATCCCACCCTAGCCAACTGGCAATTCTTGGTTCCTGTTTTTCAGTGAGAAATTGTATTTCGAGAGGGCTCATATAAAATAATAAAAATCAAATAGATAATTTTTAAACCGAGGCTGAGGAATCGAAGGTGAAAAGAATGCTGGTAAATGACTGTGCTGAACTGAAAAGCTTCTCCTAATCCATTGCCCTCCCAGTGACCTTCAGAGCTCAAATCTCAAACTCCCACGCGGAGGTTTGGCAGTGTATCTCCAGGTACAGTGTTTACATATAAGGCACCATATTATTCTCAGTCGTTTCATATTTGAAGATAAAACAAGAGAAAGCCCAACAAATGTGGTGGATTCTTGAAAGGAATTGTCGTTGGGCAGCTTGCCTCAGTGAAGACCGTTTTAGCTCTAGACAATTTAAAATGGACTGTTTTGCAAAGTGGGTATCTAGAAAACAGGAATATGAATACATCGGTGCCAGACTTTGCGCAGTTATTCAGTGTTGTGTTCAGGCTCTTCTTTGCTTGGGAGAGGCTTAACCAATTAAGACAGTCGTAGAGGTGGAAGAGATTTATGAAACTTCAGCTTATTTTGATAATTTTCCCAAATTTTGTAGCACCACCTCAGTTGCCTCTAAGTGTAGCTTTTGTATTAGAAATTTGAGTTGGCTTGGTTGTAACTACCAATTTGTCTTTGAAATTCATTTGCTGTTCACCATTTCTCACTTGATAGGGTGTTGGCTTTTTAAACTAAGAATGTTTAAAAGGCTCTTCCCTAAACTTTTTACTGCACAATTCTGAGCCCTTCTGTTGGATATTATCATAAATTTAAAAATAATCCCCCCTCCAAATCTTTTTTCCCTTTGCTGTTCGTCTTTGGGAAATTCCCCAGGCTTATTTAGCCATTAACTCTGAATACCATTGGTTGAAATGCTGCTTGGGCTTCTGTTAAGTATGACAACTTTAGAACAAAAATGAAAGCGTGTGTAACCCTGGGCCAACTCCACAAAGTGGCCTGGAAGTGCGGTTTCTTCATTGATCAGTGTTAGCTCAGCCATATGAAAAGGCACTTTGTATCAAGGAGCCTCCTGTTCCTTTTCCTTCTTTACCTTTTGTTTCTTTTGAAGTGATGCGTTTTGTTCTGAGGTGTGAGGTACTCACTCCCTACATAGGAGTGAACTCTGTCTAGCCACATCTTTTACATCCTCCTGTTAAAAATCCAACCCAGGAAAGTGAGGCGGGCTGGGTGTGAGAAGGCAGAGCTCTGCCTCCACTGGGGCAGAGCCTCTGGGCTGGGCGGGACACAGCATCTTCCAGCCACTTTCTGGGAGGGCCCCCCCCCCCCCCAAGGTAATTCCTGAGACAGACTAGCATAGCCACAAAAGCACTGGCGTTTGCCCTGGAGATTAGAATCTGGAATGACCGTTCTTTCCTGTGTAAAATTTATTGGCATTTCATGATTTTTGCCTTGTCTCTTCCATAGGCCAGAGGGGCAAATAGGTGTCAGCTGGTGTGACAGCTCAGATCTGTTGATTAATGGTGGCTTCCGGGAGCGGGGTTTAGAGACAGTTTAGTGGGACAGTCTGCTCTACATTTCTTATCTCTACATAGGTTAACCAGCATGCTTTTGCAGGGTTTTGGGTTTGTACTTGTTGAAAACTTGGGTTGGAGGAGGAGGAAAAACGGTGTGGGTGAAGCTCCCTTCACCCACAAGGGTCACATGTCTGTGTCAACATTAGAAAGAGGACACAGACCTAAAAGAGATAAAGCAGAGATAGAGCAATTCACTTGGCTCTTATTCTTTGGCTCGTATATAATAGAAAAAAATATCACTTGTAAGAACATTTTATTAAATCAAAGTGACCTCTTCAAACCATGATTTTATGGGAACCTCCTGTGACAGTAGTCTTGGTGAGGACTGGGCCTCAGTGCACCCCCTCTTTACTTTGGCGCTCCAGCACCCCCATCCTTATCTTTTCACAGATCTTCTTTCTCTGTTTGATGGCGCCAAGAGGACATTGTGTGTGTGTGTGTGTTGTGTTTCTTTCATTTTTAATATTGGGGTGGTAAGTCCAAACCAAGATAGAGAATGTCTGGAAATTTCACATAGAATAGGCCCAGCACATAGTTTTCGTGTGTAATAGTGAAATTCCATTGTGTTGTGGATATTCAAAAGCAATTTTATCAACTTACATGTCATTGATCTTAACCCTTAAATTTTTATATTCATCTACAGTATTTAAGTCATATGAAAACTCCTATGACCTTAAAAACAAAGTTTTCATTAAAGTCTTGCATAATATGTGTGTCGTGATTTTCTAAGCTGTAGAGCAGGAAAATGGAAATGGCCCCCTCAACCCCAGTAATATAGCAACCAGCTCCTCTCTACACGTCTGTATCCTCATCCCTGGAAATCAGTAAGTTTGCACAGTGCTGGCTCTACAGGACAACAGGCCTCACATCCCTCAGTCTCTTCCGTAGCTGAAACACTTCATTTTCATTCTTATCCTTATCCAGGGGCCTGTCAGGTAGCTGAGATGCGGGATGAAGAAGAAATTTGGAGGTTGTCTACTGATTATAGAGTTTTTTTTTAACTCCTGCATCCTGAAAATGCTATTATAAAATCTCTTATATTCAGGCTATTTGAGGGGAGACTTAATAACATTACAGATTATTTTTCAGTGAAATACATTGTTTTGTTAAGTATCAATGCCTGCTGGAGGCCCTGCTTTAGTTTATAGAAAAATCATTACTTATAATTAGCATATCTGCTTAGCGATGTGCAGTCATGGCGTTCTGTCTGGGATGAGCTCTCAGATCTTTTTGGAGTTGGGAAGCTGAGCTCCAGAGAAGAACCATTAACGGGAGGGGCGGCAGGATTCCCCCGGGGAAACCTCACAGCTGCCTTGAGAACCTAGATCCCAAGTCTGTTCTTTCCTGCTACTGCAAGTTGGTAGAATCTAACCCCTGCTTATGTTTTAGCTAAATTGTACATTAACAGATGTTTTGGAAGTATGGATTTTAAAAAAACTGTTCTATAAAACCAAATTTGTACTGTCAGTTGCTTGGTAATCTCTCCCCATCTCTTCTTCCTTATCCCTTTAAAATAAATGGTCATTTTAGTCTGGCACTTTACTTGTAATATTGAAACTTTTCATTTGTAAGTGAAATTTGATTAAACTTCATTAGCCAAATCAGTGATTTTACTTTACTTTAGACAGTTACGGAATTTTAAAGCAGTAAGAGACTATAGCAATGGTTTTGTCCAAAATTTATGTGGTTGCTATGAATCTTAAGCTAGCTGGGAAGAGGATCTCATGTGCTAAAGAGACAAAAATTGAAGATAAAAGGTAATTGACATAAGATTATCATGTTAATTTTATACTGCTTCCTGGGGTATCAAAGGAAAAAAATTTTAAAAACATAATTTTTGAGTCATTGAGTTGGCTGCCATTTTTTATCATGAGAACTAAACCTTCCTTGGAATAAATAAGCTGATTTATAATGTCTTTGCCTAGTAACAGTGTTGAAAAATAAGACCTTGTCCATCCGAGGAAGGCTCTTTTTTACTTTCTGTTTCTGAATCTTGTTGGCTTTGTAAAACTATAGTGCTATAACCAAAGAAGTGACAGACATATAACTTTACTTTTTTGTTAAAACCTGATTGAGTTTTAAAAATGAAAGTTAGATTCATGTTAAGCAAATATATTTACTCAACATAGTTATACATTCATTATAACAAATAGCTTGGATAGTATGTTGACTATAAAGTTTTCTCCTGTATCACATATTTGCTACTCATTATCAGGCTATTTGCTGTTTTAAGTGTTTTATTTATTGTCAGTTTGCACCTATTTTTCTAGTAATGCTGCTTTAAGTTAATAATATACTTTATAGTCATTAATTTGACAAAAGTAAAAGTCATCCGACCTTTTTATTCCATACTTGGAGATTAAAATAAAACTCTGTTCTAATGAAAAAAAAATATTGCGTATTAGCACAAGGCAACACAGAGACAAGAAAAAATAATTCTTTTTTAAATTTAGCATATGCAGCAGGGGGCACCAGATGAAGGGAAAAATGAATTCTTATATTTTAAATCAGCTACAGCTTGTATTCTGTTCATATTTAAATAATGTGGTAGTTAGTTGTTTCCCCATTAGTTTTTTTGATAGTTTTAACTTCTCCATTCTAAAAACTGTTGAAGACACTGATAACAATTCTCACTTATTAATTCAAATGCAACTTCTTAATAACCACCAGTTCAGTAATTACACAATTTTTTTTCTTAAACATTTACTATTTTTAGGGTCTTAAAAGGGGGAGTGGAAATTACATTTAATAGATAATTCCTTGTAGAGAATGAGGTATTATTAATGTTTTTAATACCTTTTCTATAAAATATTTTTTCACTAATGAAAAAAAGGAAAGTCTAGTGATTTGAAATGACTTGAAAACTTAATTTTATTTTCTTTGTATGTGAGCTGAATAAAATTTAAATCTGGAAACCTGTTCCCTTTAGCTAATAAATAGTTGTGTAGACATTTGTTTCCAGAAAGGTTGTGTTTAATATTGGTGGCATCATTAATTTCTGTTGTATCCCCTCCTCCCCATCATCTAGTCCAGTATCAGATGGAAATGATGCGAAGCCTTCGCCACGTAAACATCGACCATCTCCACGTGGGCTGGTACCAGTCCACATACTACGGCTCGTTCGTCACCCGGGCGCTCCTGGATTCTCAGTTCAGTTACCAGCATGCCATTGAAGAATCTGTCGTTCTCATTTACGGTGTGTAGGAGTTTCCTTTATTATTCTTTTCGTCCCTTAATATTATTACTGCTCTTTTTGCTTTCTGTCTTTTTGCCTCTCAGAGCAGCCTGGCAGGCCCTCTCATGTAAATACCAACCCTGTTTCTGCAGCAGCCTCAGCAGCAGCTCAGTCTAGACAGGGCTTCCTTCTTTCTGTTTATTTTTCTTGCTATCAGAGCCCTGATGTGTACATTTTGGAATGCTGGAGTAGCTGCTTCGTTTTTATTCCTCCATCTCCCCTCCCTCATTTGAAGGGGCTGGTGGAACTAGACCAGATGTCTAACAAACCCCGATTGCTCGAGTGTCTGGCTCTGTACGTGACTGACCAATCATAACACGGCGTGCCAAGTTTTTTTTTTTTATACCTCTGACAGCAGCGTACAAAACCTGGACTGTTTCTTAGCACAAAGATTTTTTTCTTTTCGGCCTATTTAATGGTGTTTCCTCAAGCTCTCCAGACCAGATGTTCTGTGCTGTATCAGAACTGTAGGCAATTTAACAGCTTTATAGCCTTCCCCCTCCCCAAACACTCACAGTTTGCCATATCTGGCAGACTTGCATATAGTTTCCAGCTGAGAAGTAAATGTAACGTCCTGAGTATCTGTCAGAAAAAATACTAATGAATACGATCAATCTTATGAGCTGCCCCAAAATTGTTTCAGTATGTTAACAATTGGATTACAGTAAAGAACAAGTTGTTAAAGTGTACTTATATTGGCTGGAAACATTGCATCATCAGGCCTTGATGAATTTTCCACTTGTTTCAATCTATTTTGGTTTTCATTTTATCACCTATTGCTAAAAGTTTCACTGTGTTAAGTTTCAGACAACATGAATGTTAACACAGGTTTTAGGTGAATATTGGCATGCGAGCCGTTATCATGCAGCAAGTGCTAAGCTCCCTTAGCATGGGCTGTTTAAGTAGTTAGCTTTGACACAATGAGTTTCTCTGAAATGAAAAAGACACTTTTTGTGATAGCACTTGGACTTTATTGGTTTTGTTTTTAAATTTATTTTAACTAAGAATGTGAACAGTGATTATTAGGATGGATAAATTTTGTTTGCAGGGCTGTTCATTTAAATTAGCCGACTGAAGAGCTACACAGTGCATGCAGGGAGTTTTCATATTTAATATTCATCAGTATTTTCCTTCTAGTTATGTGAGATATATGTAAGATGTATAGAACATATGATATATTTAATTTTCATCAAGATTACTGCTTCTGGCTGAGGAATAGATTTGAAAATAACTTTTGAATCTCCTATTTTTACTTTAGGGAGGAAGTTATTCTACCTATTATAGGTAGGATAATAGGTTTCTCCGTTTTCACTTACTGTTTGCTGTACTGGCTTGAATCTGCCTCAACTTGTGTTCCACTTATTTATTTTGATCTTCATTTTGCAAAGATTGTATGCTAAGCAACAGCATGTGCCTAGAACCAATGTCATTTAAGCACTGGCAGTGACAAAATTCTTAGTAATTTCTTTCCCTTTTCCTTATTTGAGATCCCATAAAAACTGCGCAAGGGTCTCTCTCCCTGAAGGCATACAGACTGACTCCTAAACTGATGGAAGTTTGTAAAGAGAAGGATTTTTCTCCTGAAGCGTAAGTGTTTGGGGGCCTGTAAGGCATGTGGTAAAGGACTGGGTGTTTTTCTTTTAAGATTTTAGTTTGCCACGTTTATTGAATCCCGGGTGGTGGTGTGGTAATGCTTTTGCCATGTGGACGGTAGGAGTTTTCTGCGTGGCCAAGTACCACTTGATCCCTCCCTTTCCGTTCAAGCTAGTCATTATGGGACGTCTCATCTGTTCTCACCAAGGGTGAATTCAGTGGGAGTGGGAATTAGCGAGCTACTGGATTTGAAGAAATAAATGATTAAATAAAAGAGATGGAATGAATGAGCACGGTCTCTCAGTTTGTAAGCTCCGTGTCAGTACTGTTGTGAGCTGTGGGTTTTATTTTTTCAGCTCCTGTTTTGTGAGGAGGGGGGCTGGGAAAGAAACATTTTAAGGATTCAGTAGGGAGCGTGGCTTACTGGGAATTTTATGGGTGACAAGTATGCAGAGAATTAATAAAGCTGTTTCGTGATACTACACAGTGGCATTGGCATATTTACATTAACATTTTAAAGAAATATTCAGAATTCTTTCATTTTCTATTCATTATAGGAATTTTTATTTCTTATTCAAGTTAGTGGCTTTGGCTTCATGTAGGACAGACAGTTCATTGCTACTTTCCTGTTTGGCTCCCAAAGAAATTAAGGTGCGAGGAATTTAAAAAGAAAAGCTAACTGATGAAGAATTTCTGGGTATGGTAGTTATAACTAAACTAGGAGAAGTTGCATTCTTGCTGTGTTCAGAACCGATGGAATATTCTGTGAGTCATATTGTACTAGTTGTTAATCTCTGCAGCTCAGTAGGCTTTCTAAATGAACTTTCCAAGAACTTCAGTATTTCCCTTTTCTAGCTCTTTATTTTAAAGGTTTTAGATACAGATTATATAGCATAACTTCCTATGACATTTACACTTTACTATCAACGAAATTTTGAAGATACCTGATTGTAAAGAGAGAAGTTTTGTTTTGTTTTGCCAAAAAGCTTATTTTCTAGGCTTATAGCTCAAACTTGGATCATTTTCAAAGCTATTCAAATCACTTGACTTATGCTTAATTGTAGAACTCATTCTCTCCCCTTTTTTAGAGAGTGCTAAATGAAACAAACAAATATCCAGGAGAGGGCCTGTAATTAGGGAAAGTGTATGAAATAGTCAATTTGACATTTACTTCTGACCACCAGACTGAAGTATTTTTAACATGCTTCACAGATTGAAAAAGGGAAGTATCACCTTTGAGCACATGTTTGAAGAAGTGCCGATTGTAATTAAAAATTCACATCTGATCAACGTCCTAATGTGGGAGCTGGAGAAGAAGTCAGCTGTAGCAGATAAACATGAATTGCTCAGTCTTGCTAGCAGGTAAGTGGCCCCTGCCTACTGAGAAGTCCCTTTTTGTCACTTTCTGCAAAAGATTCCTTTCCTTAGACTTTAACCTGTGAAACAAGAAGAAAATTACTGAAGCACATTTTGAGGTTACCAAGACATATGTAACAACATATAGTACTTGCCCTGCCCTGCTCAGATCGCAGGAAAAACGCCAAGCTGATAAAGTGAAACAGTGTTTGAATCCTAATTAGCGCCTATTCTAAGAACCCTCTGCTGCCTTTGCCGTATCATTTTTGCTCTGATAAGGTAAATGCCCATGTGGGAGGGGTTTTTATTTGGCTCATCTTTATTTGCTGGACACTGTCCTTAGAGGCTTGTGGTATTATGTCTGGATATTTAATAAGGCTCGGGAGAAAACCAAAAGTACTTTTTTTGTTTTACCGGAGACACTTGCCCTTGTTCAGATGCAGACTTTACTAGTAGAAAGCTTCCAGCTTGAATTTTCAACTAAAATTAGAGTTTTCTGGACCTGGCACTGGCTTTTGCTATCTGAGACAGTGGTGACATAATTTCCTCCACTGTGACTGCTTCGACTCTGTAGTTGCTTAGATATTATTTATTATATTGATAAAATGCTGACTGAAGTGTTGCAAAACAGATTCTTTTATAGAATTCATGTTTCTTTCTCCCTCATTTATTTCTCTTCACAGAAATATGAGGAGAGTGGCGTGTACAGCTCCTCTTCAGCGCCCGTTACGCTTGGTGTTCGGGATTGCTTTGTGGTGGGAAAAGGCGAACAGCAGACATGTAGAATGAAATTAAGTGGACAGAATAGGTAGTCAATCAATAGGCATTTGTTGACTGGCTAAAAGAAACAAGGTGTGTTTTCTTCAGTTCGGAACAGAAGCTCAGTTCCTTATCAAATTTCCAGTTATCCCAGATAGAAGCTTGCACGACAACAATATAAGATGCTCTGCTGTAAGCCAAGTCGGATAAGCTCAGAAGGACCAGAGAGCCCAGTGTTCCGCTCTGGGATGGGTACAGCTGTGGTTGAGGTACCACCTTTCATTGCAGGAACCCACCAGAGGCCACTAGAAAGTCTTTACAAGGGGCAGATGATGGAAACTGGATAGTAAACAGTGCTAAGTGAGACAGCCAGGTTGCGAGGCTGATTTGGTACTAAAGAGGCCACTGTTTGACTGAAAACATATATTCAGAATAGTCCTTTCATTTGTCTCTCTTAGAAGGTCATATTTTTCTTTATTGCTTTTGCAAACACATTCGGCACACCTGTATTTAAAGCTTTGAGCCGAGAACCTTTTCAGCATGCAAGGTTACAATTTGATGAATTAAGTATGTAGTTATATAGTAATTTGAAATTTACTACGCGAAAGCTTTTGCTTATATAATTTATGTCCTCGCCTTTTCCCAAGTTTCCTTGACTGAGCGTAGAAAGCACATATAGCCCTTCTGTACTTTAGCATTACCCGTGAGCTGGCCTACAATGTCTGTTTGTCCAAAGCATTAGATATAATAGCCAAGAAAATGTTCTCGGTTTGCCATAGCTGCTAAGATCTAGACAAATATTTTATTCCAGGTTTTATCTGTATTTTATGTAAAATAGTAAGAGAGGCCCTTTGCTTTCCATGGTAGGTTATTTAAAGGGTAAATTGGTGTTCTGTTGGGAGAAAAACATGAAACAACCTTGAAGCAGTGCTTATACTAATGGACTATTATCTCATTGACCCTAATTGATAATAATATTTTAAAAGCTTTGTTCATTTCAAATTTTAATTTATTACATTAATAGCTTGATCATGATGGTCATCAGGCCAGTTGCCATCAATTTTTTTTTCTCAGAAACTGCATGAGAAATCATTCTTAAGCAGCTCTTTAAACATTTTGCTTCGTCTTGCTTTTCACATCCCATATGTGGAGACCAGTTCTGTGATTTACCTGATAAATTTGTTCGATGCCGTGAATAAAACATACTATATTCCCTTTCATTTAAAATACTTCCTATTTTTAATTTTATTAGATGAAAATTCTAATAATGGTTATTTCATTACAGCCTTTATTGTTTAAAAATGTGTTACACAAGCCTTCAGTTCTTCACACATGAAAAAACAATTGTTTTTATTTTCTCTTTAAAATAGTAAACTAAGGGTGGTTATCATACATTAAGGGTAATATGGGTAATTGATATCTTAGCCAGAGGTGATTTATCACTGTGTGTCTTGGTTGGCATCTGTTTAATTTATCAGTTTTTAGTTCTTTGTTGTCTTGGCAATAAGAGAAAAGGCTATTTTATTGAAACTCCTAGCAATAACTCCCTGTTTCAGTATTCTAGTTGAACTGGTACGGAAAAGAGCCCCATAAAAATTGCCTTTGGTGATGGACCTGTGATTTCCTGGTATCGGTGCAATAGTTATGTATTACTGTTAATTCCTTTGCCTTATGAGGCCTGTTGTGCAGATTTTAAAGAATTTCTTATTGGATATATTTCTGAAGAGTGTTATAGTTACATAAATGTTATGAAATGTTTCAGTTCCACATGTGTATGCTTGTGTTTTTTCACCATAATTGCATGTACCTACACCGCATAACATTAGTGCTTTGCATTGATGGCATTTTTAGGTGGAGAGGGAGGTCTGTCCTAGCAGCACCTTTCTCGTTGCTAAAATAAGTGTCGTCAGCCTCCAGGATGTGAGTTGTGGTTCTTTCTCTGCACACAGCAGTCACTGGCCTCCTTCTTCATGGTTTTCTCCGCCATCCCTGCACACCTCCTCGCCCATCCCCGCAGTCCCCCCGTCACAGGATTGATGGTGATCTTTCCCTTCTCAATTCCTGTAGCATGTAAGCGCGTAAATGACATATTCAACAATCCTGTGGTTAATTATCACCTTTCTTTTATTTATTTATTTATTTATTCATTCATTCATTTATTAAATATTTTATTGGGGAATTGGAGGAGGGAACAGCGCTGGGGAATTGGGGAAGGGGAACAGACAAGTTTCTGTTCTTTTGTTCTTCAGTCTAGTTGTGGAGGACGTTGCTT
>NW_017731415.1:3201495-3318015 GCF_001890085.2 Hipposideros armiger
CCGTCGCCGGTGACTCACGGCAGCCCAGCTCCAGGTTGAGCTGTTGTTCAGCATCTTAGCTGTGGAGGGCAGTGTCACTGGCCCTCATTATGTGGGATCTGAACCGGGGCCCTCTAGCGTCCCAAGCCAACTCTTAACCAATGCGCCACTCAGCCAGCCCTGAATGTGTATTTCTTAAGAATAAGGACATTAAACTGGTTGAAGTCTCCCTTATCTTAAAAAACAAAGTTACAAAAAGAACATCTTTTGACCTCATGCCAATATCACCCATCTTCTTTCACCTTTTGCTTCATTTTTCTTCCTTTTTTATAGTAAAAATTCTTAATAGACCTTTCTGCGTGTCACTGTTTCCTCATTTCCCACTTATCCTCAGCACGTAGTGTCCCATCAATTCTGTGTTGTTAGAACTCTCACTGAAGTCACAGAAGGCGACTTTATCTCTGTGTTACTACTGGAAGTTGTAGACTCTAAATATGGAATATGTTGAGAGCCCTTTCTCCCTGAAATGCTTCCTTTGGAGTGTATGAAACCGTGCTCTCCTGGCTGGCTTCTCATCCTCCAGCGAGCCCTGAGCATCAGTGTTCCCCGAGTGTGTGCGTTCCTGGAGTGACTTCATCGGACTTCCGTGTCCTTTGCTGGCTTCGGCCAGGGCCTCATTATTTCTGTGCCTTGTTACTTGCACATTCTCCTAACTTCCTGCTTTTAACCTTTTTCCTCTTTCATGGCAGTGATCTTGCTAAATGCAAATTGTATGATCATGTTACTCCTTTGCTTAATCTTTGGCTGGTTCCCCATTGTTCTGAAAATAGAATCCAGACTTACAGCCTTAGCTTCCAAGAGCCTTTGTGCTCTTGACTGTTTGTGGTCTACCTCTTTCGTTTCATTGCTCCTTTTTCTCCCAGTCTTCCCCTTCTCCTGTGCTCCTGGTATGCGATTTTCTTGGATTATGCTTTTCCTGCTGGTCTCTGAACATGCTGCTTGCACCCAGTGTCAGCAGGGTCCCTTCCTACCTACCTTGTCTCTGACTCCTCTTATCTCCAACACCTCTTCAAAAATTCAAAATTCAGCTGTCACCTACCCCAGAAAGTCTCGTCTGATCTACCATACTCGCTTTTTGCTTCTGTTTTGTTATAGCAGTTGCACCACTGTGTTGTATTTATCTGTTCGCCTTCCTCTCCTCACTGGAATGTGTTGAGTGCAGCGATGTTAATCCTCAGTATCTAACAGAGTGCTGGCAAAGGAAGGATGTACTTAATAATGTGTGTTGAAAGAATACATGGGAGATGACACAGTACTGTTAAAATTTAATCTTGAAGATATTTGGAAAGCAGTGCGACTATGTAATCAATGGATATGGACATTTGATTAGCTACAGGGAAAAAAATAATTTTAATTTCTCACCTTGTACCATTGGACCAAACACTTAATTATGGGTGAATTAAAGTCAGTCTGTTAAGAAATTAGAAGAAAACAGAAGCAAATACTTAATCTGTTTTCCAAAGAGGAAGAACTATGTTAGTGTTGAAAGTGATTCACTAAATTACAGTGGAATAAGATAAATAAGAAATAAAATTTAATTTGAAAAAAGCCCTTGATTCCTAAACAGGTGAAGTCATTGGGCCAAGGTTAGGTAGCTAGTGCCAGACCTGGAATTAAAGGTAAATTTATTTACACACACACACACACACACACACACACACACACACACACACACATAGAGACACACATGCACAGATGCACCAGTTCTGTGCTTTTTCTGCTATTTCAGAAAGAGCCGAAACCTAATTTTCTTCAAGTTATAGACGGAATCCATATAGAATCCATATTTTAACTGGATTTACTTTCATTCATTCTCGGTGTTCTGTTTCCTTCCAGTCTCTTTCCTCCTCAGCCTTCCCCTTCTCTGTGGATGCTGAAACCAGCCATTCAGCTGCTCACAGCAGGAAACTGGGAATCGCCCTGATTCCTCTCTCAGTTCTGCTTTTTTTGTGCATACTGCCTCCGTCCTAGTCCAAGCCACCACTCTCTCTAATACCATAATGACTCTGTGTGTGTGTGTGTGTGTGTGTGTGTGTGTGTGTGTGTAGTTTCAAAAGTAGAGATAAAATTCACATAACATAAAATCCACCATTTTAACCACCTTAAAAAGTACAATTCGTTGGTTTTTAATATATTCACAATGTTATGCAACCATTACCACTAATCCAGAACATTTTCATCATGCCGTACAAACCCCTGCCCATTAAGCCCTTTTCCCCATCCCCTAGCAGGCACTCTTTACTTTGTCAGTATGTCTTTCCTATTCTGGACATTTCATATAAATGGAACCATACAGTAAGTTGCCTTTTGTATCTGGCATCTTTCACTCAGTGTAATGTGTTTAAGTGTCACACATGTATCAGTACTTCATTCTTTTTATGACTCAGTAGTAGTCTTTGTATGGATATACCATAATTTACCCATTCGCCCTTTGATAGACATTTGGGGCTTTTCCACTTTTTGTCTGTGATGAATAATGCATCTGTTAACATATGTGTACAGGTTTTGGTGTGAGCGTGTTTTCAGTTCTCTGCAGATATCTAAGAGTGGAATTGCTGGGCCGTATAGTAACTTTATGTTTAACTTTTTGAGGAACCACCACACTGTTTTCCACAGCGGCTACACCGTTGTTTTATTCCCACCACCATGTACGAGTGTTCCAGTTTCTCTACAGTCTTGCCAACACTCCACAATTGACTCTTAACTGATTTCCTGGTTTCTGCTCTCCAGTCTGTTCTCTGCATAGCAACCAGAGTGGTCATTTTCAAATTTAAGGCAGAACATGTCACAAATGTGCACAGCTCCAGGGTACCATTTACTTGGAAGTTGAGGGGTCTCCTTTACAGTGTGTCGTTGGGTGTGGTGTGATGTAGCTGATGACTTCCTGTGTGTGCTCGTCTGACCTCCTTAAGCTGTCATGATGCTCCAGCCATGCCACGCCTCTTCTTATCCGTCGACGTTTTGCCCATCTCAGGCCTTCAGCACGCGTGCTTTCTTCCACCTAGATTACTTCTTGTAGAGTTGATTCCTTCTCATCCTTTGCTTTTGGCATGTCATCTCTTTAAATCTCTTTCCAATCATACTATTTAACGTGTCTCTCCACCTCCCTCTTAGTTCCTTCCCCCTTACCCCCCAAAAATGAATTGTAGGCCCAGTGAAGATGGAGACCACGAATGTCACATACACTGTCGTCTCCATATTTGCTGACACTGAAGCTGGCACATAATGGTCTTTAGGAAATACCTGTTTGAAATGAATGAATGCGTACTACTTCTCAGCTAGCGAATTCTAAAGTAAGTTTATGTAGTAGCAGGCTTTGCCCTGGTAGGAGATAGTTGCAGGCAGAAATCAGTGACTGGGCCCGGCCAAGTGGCTCAGTTGGTTAAGAGCTCACTCAAGAGTCTGAGGTCTGAGCAACAGCGGTTTGAGTCCGGCCCAAGCTTTGCTGCCAACAGGTGGCAGGATGGCTCAGCTAAAAAAAAAAGAAATCAGTGACTGGTGCTTATTGTATTAGCATGCATATTAGTGATGTACGTAAAGGAATGTGCATTGGCACACATTGTGAGAAGACGTTGGTGACTGAGCTGCGGTAGGAATTTCTGAGAGGAAAAGAAGTATCAACAACTCGACTACCGATTCTAGGAAGGGCAAGAAGAAAGGAGTCCTCTGCTTTGGGCCGCAGAATAAATGCTATTGTTGCTCTTTTAAAGCCTGCTAGATAGAGAAATTATGTTTGCATGGTTCTCCCTTTTATTTTTTTTTAAAGCTTTTTATTGAGGAATTGGGGGATGGGAACAGACAAGTTGCTGTCCTTTTGTTCTTTAGTCGTTGTGGAAGATGTTGCTTCATTGGCCCAAGTTGGCACCATCATTGTACTCTTCCCGGGCGAGGCAGATCAGTCGCGGGCTTCTGGACGGCTGTTCACTGCGGCTGCTGGCCGCTCACGCTGGCTGCTGGCCACACATGGTAGCCCATGGCAACCCACTGCAGCAGGGGCTGCAGCCTACGCCGTGGCCAGCGACTCACGGCAGCCCAGCTCCAGGTTGAGCTGTTGTTCAGTATCTTAGCTGTGGAGGGCAGTGTCACTGGCCCTCATATGTGGGATCCGAACCGGGGCCCTCTGGCGTCCCAAGCCAGCTCTTAACCAGAGTGCCACTCAGCCGGCCCTGGTTTTCTCCCTTTTAAATCGGTGCTAGCTACTGATTTCAATGTTCTGGAGCACAGTTCGGGGGAGGGGGTGCTAACGAAAAGGGTTCAGGACTGCTGAGCTTCAGCAAACTTGGTTGAAAAGAAAATACCCATTATTGCCTGGCGTGTTTAACAATTCCTCCCCTGACGTGTGTGCTCAGACAATAAGAAATTGAGCCATTTCAGGTATTCCTGTCCCAGTTGTGGGTTCCATAAGGAAAGTTTAACAGCAAGCTGACTCAGACCCTTTCCTCCAGCCTTGCTGTTGGTGTATATGTGCTCTTACTCTTATAGCAAGTGGCAGTTCCAGTGACTATTTCAGAACTGTTCAGCACAATGGCAGAGCTATGACTCTAAAATATGACATGTCAGTATATTTACGTTTCATATTTACATTTCAGCAGTCATTTGGGAAAGAACCTACAGTTGCTGATGGACAGAGTGGATGAAATGAGCCAAGATATAGTGAAATACAACACATACATGAGGAACATGAGTAAACAGCAGCAGCAGAAACATCAGGTTGGTATGATGGAAAAATTCAACAAACAATTCATTTCCAAGTACGATCCTTCAAGAGTCATCTTCAGAATGATCTAAATTATTCTTGTTAAAGCACTGACTATTAGCTAGTAAGTCTATGTCATATTTAAAAAATTGTTCTTTATGTAGTATGTCCATAATATACTATTTACAAGTTGTACTTAAAAATACCTGTCTTAAAGAGAGCCGGTATATTAAGCTCAGATTGTAATGCCAAGGTTATGCAAATAAGAGTCCCATTTATTGAGAAAATCCGAGGCCCAGATTCCAGCGTGTCACAGCTCATTTCTTTACTAACTATAATTGGTTTGGTAGTGGCTCATTGCAGCATAGTTAGCAATCTTCAGTTCATTTAAAAAACTGAGCAATTGTGATTAAGAGCAAGCAATTTTGATAGGAAATAATAGACCAACTGCTGTGAAATAGATAGTATAATGCAGATAAAAACCCTAGAATTACCTGAATATTCTCATATGCACATACATACTACTATGGCCACTTAACCTTTTCTTTATTGGCGTTGCCTGCGGGCCACATGATTTTCAATTCACAGTTTCTGGAATATTGTTTTGGGGCTCCATTGCTCTGAAATGTTAACATTCGATTCACAGATAAATGGATTCCAGAATGTTTATCTGTGAAAGTGTTTGCATATGACTTGCCTTGTGTCCATTAAAATGTACTTTAAACTAGGTGTTGTTAACAGAGTTCTAAGCCCAACTTGGTTCTGAGAATACTGTGGTAAATTTATTTTAAATATCAGTGTTCATATACTTAATGAAATTCCAAATACTTTGTTTCTACCATACTTAGAATTGTAAAACACATATAAATCTATAAAATATTTTTTTAACTGAAAAGATGGTGGTGAAGATGGTGATGGTGAAAAATCTCTGTTAGAGAAAAAAAACAACAACCAAAATCCCAGCTTGATTTCGCCTTCCTCTATCACGTTGAAAGTACGTCGTCTTTGAGACAGTCGAGTCCAGAAACCAGTCTTACAGATATTTTTTCAGAATTCTAATACATCTTAAAATTTTGCAGTTGACATTTATTCTTACTTACTATTCATAACCCTTTTTACATTCATCTCAGTTCTGTTCTCATACCCCATCACAAATGTAGGAACCTGCAAAGCAAGTTACTCCCCTACATTAGGAAGAGCCAGCATTTCCCTTGCTGTTTTCATGGGACTCCGAGGACTTCAGAGTTTTACCAGCCACTGGAGGCTCTCATGGCCTGGCCTTTTAAGGCTGTGTGAGGGACATTATTTCCCCTGCCATTGTAAACCATCCAACTATTAGCTCTTGATTGTAATTTGATCTGTAAATTTGTAGGTGATATTTACCTTTATATACATTCCCACCTTCACTTCAGAGAACCGTGGGAATCTTTGGAAGCATCATCTGAGCTAATATTCATTCTTAGCTATAGAACTAAAAGCACAGATGATTATCTGTTGTTAAGAGTGGTAATAGTATTTACTATTGTAATAGGAATGATATTCTAATAATATAATAATAATGTCATCAGTATTATTGTTATTTTGGTCAATAGGGATAAAGTTGAAAGAATCTCCCGTGTATAGTTCATTACTTATTAAAGTTAAGATGAATCATATTTGTAATGCTGTCATTTACCCCATTGTCATAAATGGTAAAGTTACTCCCTTTCACTCACTAACCGTGGGCTTCTTTGCCTTTTAAGCCTCCTGTTTCTCACATAACCAGTTTTGTTTTTCTGAATCATTAGTTATAGACTCTTAGAGCTCAGGGTGACACTAGAGTTTACAACAAAGGAACTTTCTTCTCCTGTTGCCATATTTAGCCTCTTGGAAGCAAGAGTTACCAAGCATTGCCATTTATAATGCTGAGGTTGGAATTCAGAGCAGTGGGGCTTTACTGGTGGCAGAAGTGAGGGAGGTCATTGTTTTCCTCAGGTGGAGAAACATAACCAGATCGTTTTCTATCTGCATTTTAGTATCAGCAGCGTCGCCAGCAGGAGAACATGCAGCGCCAGAGCCGAGGAGAACCCCCACTTCCTGAGGAGGATCTGTCCAAACTCTTCAAACCACACCAGCCCCCCGCCAGGATGGAGTCTCTGCTCATTGCAGGTACCGTCGGCCAGGGCAAAGCATGGCGGTGTACTCTGTTCTTCAGAAAGCAGACGACAGTGAGAGATTTAAAAACACACACACACACACACACACACACACACACACACACACACACACACACACAGAAAAATATGTCATAAAAGCTAATGCATTGAAAGTAGTTGAATGATGAATTTGAATCTAGCACCTGTAATTTCTGAAATTTAAGAATTTGTTAGTCTTTGCTACTTTTACAGTCCTTTCTGGGCTTCACTCTGTTTATCTAAACATTTTTGAGGTGGCATTATAAACTTTCTGAAATAGGTTTTATTTGAGTTATTTTTCATGGAATCTAAGAAAAAATTTTCAGTTTCATAATGCAAAAGATCATGTAGCCAAAGCCATCCACTTTTCACGTTGCTGCTTTGCACCGAGCCCAAGTCTGTCTGTGTGGGTGTTCCAACCGGGTTGAATTCTCTGACTTGAAGAAGAGAATTCCCTTACTTTGATTTCAGTTGTAGCAACGTGAATGCAATTCTGGATGGACTTTCTCTGGGGATGCTTCACATTAACAACTCCTTTAAGTGGTGGGGATCTTATGTCCTACATTAGGGCTTGATTTGAGTATATGACATTCATGCTCTTATTTAGCTAGAAATGCCTTAGTTCTGTGTACATGCTGTTAAGTACTGGTTGATTCAGCCAGTTGTCTGTGAGACATTTACTAGAGTGAAAATCCTACTCAAAGAAAAGCTGATCTTTCACAATTTCTCAATTCTGTTGATATATTTTTGGGGTGGGGTGAATCTAAATTCCATAAAACTTTCTGGTACACATATGAGGTATAATAAAAAAATACAGTGAATATTTAAATTAAATTTTATTACAGTAAAAGACACATGGCCATTAATGCCCCTCACTTTGAACACACTTATCTCATCATTCTTGCCACTTTCTGAAGCAATTCTGAAGTCCTCTTTCCTGAGTGTCTTTACTTCATCCTCCATCATGGCTACGCTCCATGTCACACATCGCTTCTGATATATGGCAAGTTCTTTCAAATAAAAACATTACAGTGTGTCCTCATCCACCTTCTTCACTGGATCTGGCACTGTGCGGCTTCTGGCTCTTCCCCAAAGTCAAAATGACCACGAAAGGAAAACGTTTTGAATCGATTCAGCACGTGGAGGCAGCCATGACAGTGCAACTAAAGACACTCAGGAAGGAGGACTTCCAGAACTGCTTCAGAAAGTGGCGAAAATGATGGGAGAAGTGTGTTCAAAGCGAGGGGGAATGTTTTGAGGGGGATTAATGGCAGTGTGTTTTTTACTGTAATAAAAAAATTTTTTATTTAGACATTCACTGTATTTAGTGATCCCACCTTGTATAAATTAAATTTGGGAAACTGAGACACATTCATTATTTAAGGTCCAATGCAAGAAGAATTGTGTTTCTAATACTTTCAAAAAATATGTAACTATTGTAGCAGATTATATCATTAGTTTTAAGACTTAAAATCAGTGCTGGAGTCCTTTTGTCACGTGAGCTCTCTGCTCCTGTTCTGTCGTGACTTGAGGAAGGGAGGAGGAGTTGTTAGGATTTCCAGAGTGCAGACTGAGAACTGCTGTGCTTGTTCATGTCTGGGTCAGGCGGGTCGGTTAGTTTGCAGTCCTCTCTCCCTGGTTAAGGAGAGCAGTGCTGTTTTCTCACTTGTCACAGTACCGTGTCGGTCTGTTCGGCATAGTCAGCACATTTTCATTGACAGCTAACATGTACCTAACCGCTGAGAACCTTTTAAAAAGTTGTAGATTTTTTTTCCCTTCTCCATGTAACCAGGAGTGGAAGATAGCTTAAGACCTTATATTCTTTATTATCCCTGTGGAAAAATAGAATTGATTCTTTTAACTTGACTCAAAACAAAACAAACTGCAGGAATTGTGTTATGCTGATTTTCTTGTTTGACCAGTGTTCTAGGTCATTTCATAATTTGTGGAACATGATGACTCTCTCTCTCACTTTCCCAAATGCACAGGCCAGATTAACACTTACTGCCAGAACATCAAGGAGTTCACTGCCCAAAACTTAGGCAAACTCTTCATGGCCCAGGCTCTTCAAGAATACAACAACTAAGAAAATGAAGTTTCTGGAAAAGGAATTACATGGACTCTTGAGATCACTTTGGGGCAACTCTCGGAAGAAATACATTTGCATATTGAAAAATCTTTCTAGCCAATAATAAAGTATAAATAAAACAATCTTGTCTGCTTGCTCATTTGGTTTTAGATAGCTTATATTTGTTTCCTTACATCTAATTTCCAAGAGCTAAAGCAGTCTTCACCAGAAGGTTCACCAGGCGCAGCCCCACAGAGCCCTTCGCCTTTGCGACCTCTGAGGTGCCACATTTCACCCACCCGGTTGTCTGGCCTGTCCTGACCTCTGACCCAGAGGTCCCGGCTTGCCGTGAAGCCTGGGTCTTCCTGGCCCAAGCGCTCCTGGAATCACCTGGAGAGCTTCTCAGAGGTCTGTCTGTTCACTTCTTTAGGTGATGGTTGACCAGTCCTCATGCTCATACGCCACTGGGCACAAAAATAAAAAGTCGCTTCACCAAAGTACTTTATTTTATATGAAAATGAAATTCATTCTGTGTATGTTTTTAAATGTAGGACTGCATGTTTATCTTCTCCGTACCATGAAGTAAAATTCTGCTAACAGCAAATATTTTGAGCGAGGAAAGAATTGAGAGGACAGTAGTACATTAGGGGGAAAAAAACGTATTTCAATAATTAGTGTTTGAATGATGATCAAAGATCCTGTTTGTGCAACGCCCAAGTCAGTGCGATCTCCCTGCGGGTGGAGCTGTGCCTGGGAGACCCAGGGTGGTTTTCCCCTTGAAGGCAAACCCCAGGAGGAGAATCAGAAGAGATGGATAAAGGGTAAGAAAACTTGAGAAATCCTTCTTTCCAACAACACCGTCTTGGAGGCACCACAGGGGCCCTGGGATCAGGCAGCCAGATTGAAATCTGGCACTTGTCCCTTTAGTGTGTCCTGAGGTTCCTCATTTAACCTTGAGCCCCACTTTCTTCAAGCAGATGAGATGAGAAAAGGGGTGGGGTGTGTTACCAACGTTCCTTTGGGGGTGGGGTGAAGCACACACAGCAGTGTTGGTGTCTAGCAGACACTCAGGTGTTACGGTGAGGTGCACACTCCAGGCTATATTCAGGATATCGGGTGGTTAGGTTTCTGCTTTTAAAAAGCTCAGGTTCTGAATCATTCCAGAATCCCAGCGCTTGCTCACACATGTAATTATTTTTCTAGAATAAATTCCTAGAAGTGGACTTACTGGTCAGAGTATGTACAATTCTGAAGGTTTTTACCTGTATTGCCAAATTGCCTTCTAGGAGGGTTATACTGATTTGCACTCCTACCCATGATGATTTGTGATTTGAGTCAACACATGTTTTGAGTATGACTGTTAGGCAGAGGGGTATATTGATAAAACTGGACACAGCAGCTGGGGACTATACTCTGGTTCCTTTCTCTGCATTCTAATTGCCTAGATTTGTAATTTTACTGTGGAGTTGAACAAAGCACTCTTGCAGTAACGAAGAGCAAAATGGAGGAAAATCAGTTCAAACATAAGTTTAATTACTGTTTCCTCATGGTGTAAGGTTCAACAAAATTTAATTATATTTTATAAAGGTGTGATTTTTTGTGTGTAAATTCCATGTGACTAGATACCCATAACTCAGAGTAACAACATGAGTACACGCTTAACGGAAGATATTAGTTTTTGAGTTAAGAATTACTGTGGTGGGAACAACTGTTTAGGAAAACATGTCAATGGAAATTAAATCACCACACTGTAGTGCTAGGGAACAGTTTCTGTTCTGCATTTGATTTGACTGCTATATTCTGACATTTTTCAGGAGCAAATACATGCGGTTCATCTTCTATAAATATTTGCAGTTTCTTCAAGTTGAAATGAGAAAAGCTCATAAACTGAGTACCAGGTCTAATAAATCATTCACTTACACAAGAACAAAAAAGACAGGAAAGTCGCGCATGTTAATCTAGAGGAAAATTAAATGTTACGAACCAAGAAAGTGAAAACATTTGCCATTCACTCTGTAATCATCGATAATGCTTATAAGTTTCTAGAAAACATAGCATTATTAATTAAAAATACCTGAAGGAATGAATCTTCAATCTGCCCAAAATACATTCTTTTAATATTGAGGTAAAGTAAAATAACTTTTTTCTCCATTTTTGGAAATTGAGACGTGGTTATCTAATGTTAATGGAGTTGGGTGTGATTTCTCATTTATGGCATGTAAATATTTCATATTTAGTGTCTTCTAAAATGTTACTACATTGTTCACACTATGTTTTTGTAATATTCTCTAAAAAACCTACGTCAGCTTCCCTTTCAAAATATATTGACGTTGAACTTGTGTGCATATCAGAATGTTATGAATAATTTTTTATTGGAATTGTAAACTCCATTTTTATAGTAAACACTTCTCATTCAAGTTAAATATATAATATACCATCAACTGTTTTTCTTTCTCTTCTCACTGGGCATCTTTTGCTATCATAAGAATGGAGCAACGTTGCTCAAAGGGGTAATCCTCAACTGTGGTCAACCCCAATAGCTATAGGGCTTATTTTAAGCAAACGACTCAAGTGCCTATCTGTAGAAAACATGGTGAAGTCATCAATGCCTTGGAGAGGGCTTTGGTCCATTTCAACAGGATCCCTTCCTTAATTGGGACATGTGGAAGGGGTGACAGTGGTTAGTGGATAAATAATGACAGGAAGGATGATGTTCTGGGCCTACTAAATTAGTATTGATGAAGATGAGGGGAAAGCAGTGCATCGTGTCTACATCCCATAGTGGAAGACTGCAGTGGAAGCTAGAAGCTGCTCATTGGGTGCTGACTCCCAAACGGGAGCCTGAACCTCTGGATGGAGTGGAGCGGGTTGGTCTAACTCCAAGTTACTGGAGACGGAGTGAGGGGTGGGGAGCCCGGGACTACTAGGAAGTCACAGCCTGCTGGAGCAAACAGTTGTGGCCTGATAATACCTATTGCCTTGAGCTTTCTTTTTACATAGATGACACTCCCTGTAATGCATTTTAAGCCTGCTTGGTTCCACAGCCACTGGCAGAACCCAGAGTGGCTATCCCGAAGCCTCGGTACTGATGTTAGGGATACAGTTCGTGGATGCAGAAATGGTTTCCTAGGGCCACCACCCCACCACTGGGGAGTGTGAACCATTTTACAGGGTCTACCCCAGACATCTGAGTACCTGTATTCTCGTTCTGAGTCACAGTTTGAGTCCATGGCATTGATGCTGAGCTCAGTTGCATTTTCTTGCAACTGAGTTAGGCACCTATTTTCAGTCCTTTCAATGAGTCACTGGCTAGTGGTCTACCAAAGATGAGATGCAGCCTCAGAATCTTACTAACTTAGGTATTCCCTGTAACTTCCGTGAGTTGAGTGGTTAGTAGATCGGGTGCTGAATCCAAGCTTCCTCTAGGACCTGCTGGAAGTCCTTTTCAGTAGGTTGCAGATACATATTTAGTTTCTTTCCATATGCATTCTCCTCCCCTCCAAAAATAAAGAAGAAAATTCTGATCCACTGATGCTATACTATAAAGAAAGGTAAAACTGACTTACTCTTTTTTTAATTCGAAAATGACTGGTTTTACATTTGGACAAAAGCGAGGGACGACCACTTCTTCATCAGACCCTTCACAATGCAGGGTGGCCCATTTCCAAGTGTCCTTTTTTAAAGTTGAGTTGATTGCAGTAGGAAAATATGCTTATTGCTTCTGGCATTTGTGTCAACCACAAGACATAAACTCAGGTGTCACTTCTATTTCCTTCAGTGATATTTTTTTTCTTTCACCCCTCTCCAGGGCACAGCCATTTCTGGCTGCTTCCATCTTTCTTTGTGGACACGAGGCAAAGGATTTGTTTAACTTTCAGCAGTGTTTACTGCTTCTGACAGTAAATGGTCCTTGCCTTTTCGTTCTGAACTGGAGTCTCTCTCCAATGTTTTGCTTTGTATGTATTGGAAATGATTCTTATTTTGTCAGATCCCCTGGGTAACCTTTCCCCACCTTTGTTTATCTTGTCATTTGGCTTTCACGTACTTAACTCATTCCTAGATGCAATCTGCCTGTGATTCTTTCGTTTTGATTCTTGCCCTCCTCCATTTTGAGGTTTTTAAATTGCATTTCATTTTTTTTAAATCGTCACAAAGATTTTCATTTCTCCCTGATCTAATCATGCATCTCTCAATGTCATAATTCTCCAATCAGGCAGGCAAGTGTCCCAATAACCTCATCTCCTGGATCACAATGGTGAGGCTCTATTTTTCTCTTTGATGCGTGCAGCTCCCATTATTGCTAATGAAAGGTCTTCATGTGCATTAAGGGGAAACTAGACCTAATGAGATACAGAGAGGAATTGCAGCTGATGATTTCCACTTCTAGCCCACTGTACTGTAACAGAAATGCACTCTCAGGAGGCAATGGGCCAAAGAAATACAAAATGCATGTGCTGCCTACATAAAATATCTAGCCTGCTCTTAATGGATGGGCGGTATTGTTTGGGCCTGTAGTCTCTGATATTAGATACCTGCCAAGGAGGACCCCTCTTATGGAGGCGAAAGACCCTGCCACTTGGAGAAGAAAGTGAATCGACTAATTACATTCCTTTTGAACTAGCTTTTGAGAACAATCTCCTACATGAATGTATTATCTTATAGTTTACAAAGTACTTGCTTGTGTATTTTCTCATTTGTAATGGGAAAGGGGTAGCAATGTGTTCTGAAGCCAGTGTACTTGGTGCTGAGAATATTAACCACCCTGGCGGTAATCCCGAGTGTGGCTCGGGGTTAATTTTCACTGCCAGAAGCAGTAACCCCGAGCCACCCTCGGGATTACACTGCAGTGTCCCAGAGAAGTCCCTTATCTGCTCCCTGCGATCCTGCGGTGACCTCCTGTGATCGCCGATGAGAACCCTGGCCGATGACAAATTGCAGTGTTTTTTATTTGATTACATTATTGAATAAAATTATATTTTTTATAATTATTTATATTATAATTTATGATTTTGTGTTTCAAACTTTATCATACCTGGGATGCCTATTAGACTCTTGTTTGGATAGATTTAAGTGAGTAATTCCTAAGAATTAAGGCCTACAATATAAAACAAATTTCCATGCAAAACAATGTACCACTTTGGGTACAAAATTACTGACATAGTCAGACCGCCAGGGAAGTTAAAGGAAGGAGAATTATTGCCCAGGGATGATGAAACCAAACCTCAAACAGGTGGTGATTAACCAAAGCTACCACGTTTCTAGGTGGCGGGACCAGGACTGGAGTTAAGGTCCCGAGCTCTCTGACTACTACTTGGCACAACCTCCGTTCTCAACACAAGTCTAGGAAAATAGTTCTTGTTTGTGTGATATCTTCACTTTTGGGGTGAACCATTCTCCCCACCAATTTCAGGGAACCGTTTCAGCGCCTGATTCACCCACCCCCGAAATGCATAGGCTCTTAGTGGTGAGCTGCCAATGTCCATTGGGCCATGGTGGACCCCTCACCCCCCCCAGTAACCTTTTTCTGATAAAACAAGAATTAAGATTAAGGGATTCCAGTGTCCTCGGGCTCATTTCCTGAGACTATCTAACCTCTTGTTAACCGTCTTGCAATAGAGGGCTGAGTAAGAAGAGTATAGAGAAAGAAGCAGAGAGGAATAAAGACGAAAGGATGCTTCTGGGTTCCTGACACTTGGATTTCCTGTTTCCAGTCCCATTTTGAGGACTGTTTGTATTCCTGCCCTCAGGTCTCACAAAAACACACGCCCCCCCCCCTCACCCCCGTTTTTCCCCTTCAGCAACTTTGAGTTGGTTTCTGTTGCTTTCAACCTCAGAAATACCTAACCCAACTCCCATATATGCCAAGGCTTATTTGCTATTGGGCCTTGATAGATTTGAGAAGGTGCAGCCTTAAGAGGTGATAGGAGACTAAAAGTTACTTTGCAAATACATTAATTTTAGAACAGGAGGGAACCTAGCCCGATCTCTTGGCCACCATCAACACTCCCATTTGCAGGCGTGGAAACAGGCCCTGAGAGCTTTAACTAAATAGCCTAGATTCAGTCTTCTGTATTATTCCATGTCTCAGCATTTCTTAAAGAGCTTGAATGTTGTCCATTGTACTGAGCCTTTCTGTTTGTGAGATGCTGTCTGATAACACCGAGGAGTTAAGGTGTGTTCTCTGCAGCGTTTGGAGCACAAAAGGTTGCACACTCTTGACAAGGAAGAAGTTAAGGGCTAATGAAAAACCCCTTTGCATCTCCCCATCACCCTGACTGTCCTAGCTGGGAAGTGGATGGAAGAGGTGCACTTTTGCTGCTTTGCTGGAGATGGGTGGTGTAAACAGGTGGTGGGGGATTCTAAATTTGGTCTGAGATGAAAACATTTCAAGCAAATAAAATTCAGCTAGATGCTTTTGACAGTGAAGTATTTAGAGATGCAGATGTCAGTTGAAGTACAAATCAGCGCTGGAAAAAGAAGACTTGGTGGCGTGTGTTTCAGAGCTACTCCTGACAAAACACTTTGGAAGACTCTTAACTTTGCCTCTTCAACTTGCCATGAAATGGTACGTGGAGTCCATTCCCTCCCACTGCCAAACTTAGGGAAGAAGGGGAACAGTAGCGATTTGTTAGGAACACCGACATTTGCATTTGTGATGTTCATGCCATTCTGTTCATGCTTCTGTGAATTCACAAATGTCCAGAAATTCCGAAATCATCTGGGGTAGGAGAGAGAGAAAGGGAAGGTGTTGATTTTGCAATTTGATGAAGCCCTGATGTGGCATTTATCAGATGACTCTCCCATCTTGTATCGAGGGACTATAGCGATTGTTGGGTGCTCTGTGGAAAGTGGCTAGAAGCTGGCCATGTCAATTCTCCATGGATTCCGAGTATGTGTTAGCAGGAAACCATTGCTCCCGATTTAAGGCACACTTGGACAAAAAAGATGTTTTTCTCCTGATGCTCTTAAGTACTAGATGCTTGCCTCTTATTATCCCTAGAAAGAAAAGTCAACCAGCCAACCAATGAAGAGTGACATTGTTTATCTTAAAAAGAATGGAGTGTTGCCTACCCTGTCAGTTCAGCACTTGACTTTCTCTTTTTTTTTTTAAAAGATTTTTATTGGGTAATTGCGGGGATGGGAACAGTGCTGGGGAATTGGGGGAAGGGGAACAGACAAGTTGCTGTCGTTTTGTTCTTCAATCTAGTTGTGGAGGACGTTGCTTCACTGGCCCAAGTTGTCACCATCATTGCGCTCTTCCCTGGCGAGGCAGATCAGTCGCCGGCTTCTGGACGGCCGCTCACTGCGGCTGCTGGCCGCTCACGCTGGCTGCTGGCCGCTCACGCTGGCTGCTGGCTACACATGGTAGCCCATGGCAACCCATGGCAACCCACTGCCACAGGGAGTGCAGCCTACGCCGTCGCCGGCGACTCATGGCAGCTCAGCTCCAGGTTGAGCTGTTGTTCAGCATCTTAGCTGTAGAGGGCAGTGTCACTGGCCCTCATATGTGGGATCCGAACCGGGGCCCTCTGGCATCCCAAGCGAGTTCTTAACCATCGCGCCACTCGGCCGGCCCTTGACTTTCTCTTTATGTTGAACTTGGCAAGTGGGTTTTAGCTCTGATAAAGGAGCATCACTGTGGGATGAACATAGAATCACAAAACACTTTCAAAATGGTGATGGTTATGGGTGTTCCTCTCTACTGTATTAACATTAGAGCATCTTCTGTGGTTATTCAGCAGACAAATGTACCATACCCTGTGCTTAACACTAGGAATGAAAGGGCAGTAAGTCCTGACTCTCAAGGGGCTTCCCCGAGGGCCGTGCTTCTAAGTTAGCCCCTGGAGGAGTGTCCCCCTGTGAGCTTGTCAGAAATGCAGAGTCTCTGGCCTCCACCCAGACTCAGTGTCAGGAGCTGTGAGCGTATCTCTTGACCACCTGTGCGGTAACAAGCGCCCCAGGTGATTTTGATCGTTGCTGAATCTGGCTGTGTGTCATGATTGCCTGGGGAGTCTAAAAAATCAGGTCTGAAATAGGCCTGGAAACTTTTTTTTTTTTTTAAGTTGCCAGAGATGATTTGGAGAGACATAATGCAATAAATTATTTTAAAGTAGCCACCTCTAATAGAGTAATAGGTCAGGCCATGGAGAAGGAAAGGGACTCCAGATAGCAAAAAACCCCCAAAACCCAGGCCTGGAGGAAAGGGGTGGGCAGGGAAGAGGAGGTGGGGGAAGGAAGAGGGATGGAGGAGGCAGTAAGCTGGAAGGGCCCACAGGTCCAGAGAGCCTTGTGTGCAGGTGTCAGAAAAGCCTTCCCGTTGCACGTCGCCAGCATTTCAAACCAGGTGCCTGAGACAACAGCAGGGCTTTGTTTACCTGGCTGCTGATTGCAGGGACCACCCAGAGGCAGCAGAACTGTGACTGCAGTGAAAAGAACAGCCAGTATGTGCCACTTCACAGCCATGCAATTGGGCGAGGCCTTAGGGACATGGGCTCTGTCTTGAAATCCATGTCGAATCCCAGCAGCAGGAGTGAGAGGAACTGTGACCACCTGCCTCCTACCCTCACTCTCAACTCCCCCTCGTTGGGGTTCAGTCAAATTAAAAAAAAGAAAAAGAAAAAAGAAAACAAGATTCAAGTATGCATTATTTTTCTAGCAAAAATGTAATTGCTAAACACAAGCCCCATAATTTATGGTGAAAAAGCATGTGGATGTTGCGGGGAAAACACATAGCCCCACTGTTCTGTCTTCATAATCAGTCGGACTCATGTGCAATTCTGTTTGAGCGACTCTCTCCAAAATATGACCTCTTAAATCTTTGGAGTGATTTCCCGTGTATTTGAGCATACCGTTGATAAGCGTGTGACACCAGAGCATGAAAGAGAGCCAACATTCGGTGAAGGGATTTCCTCTTGAGCACCTTTATAAAATTGGCAGGGAGAAGTGCGTTTTAGCAAAGTGCGAAGTCTGTTCGGAACGGGGATGTGTGGACTGCCGGGGCAGGCCTACCTGCATACCTGGAAGCTGTGGAGACAAATCATCGGAGGCAGGATAGACTCATCTTTCTTGCTGCCAAGATCCCTTTCTTCCTCTCTAGTTCAGTTTTTTTTTAAAATAGTTTTCTGAAATTGCCTTAAAAAAAAAAAAGAATATAGAAATTTAGATTTAATTTGTTACAGCTTGCATTTAAAACTCTGGAAAAATGAGAAGTAATTTGAAGATAACAGTAGCAGCTGCCTAACCAGTTGTTTCAAAATATGGCAATAAAATATGAAATTTGAGGCTTGCTATTTTTGTGCACGGATGTCTGTCATGGGTTATGATAGATTTCTAACCTCCCTACTAAGTTAATATTTTACGAGGGGGCAGGGGAGGATGCTCATGACGAGTTATGGACTTATATTATTCCTGAAGACAATTGGCAATAGACGAGGCCCTCGCTGCAAACTTTACATAGAGTAGCAATTATTCTCTTTTACAAAAGGGAAAAAAAAAAAACAGCTCAGCATTATACCCCATTGCTCAACTGACCTGGACCCAAAGGCAGCCTCGGATTTTTGGATCCTACCATTGGAAAAAAGCCTGCAACTGATTCGGTACATCAATCCTAAGAAGAATTTGGACTCGGAGGGAAAGTGAGCCGTTTTGATGGAAGGTGCAGTTTATTTGCACTAGAAAACGGGAGGTGTGGGATGGTTAAAGTGTATTAAATGCACATCCAACGCCACAGAACGGAGCGCCATTATTCCTGTAAATGGAATCAGCCCACAGCAACAGCATGAACGAGTTAGGTTATTTTAGTGAAAATGGAGTTCCATTTGCCCGCGGAGCAAGGTACAGTGTGTCTCAAATGGGGCATGCCCAGAGCAGGTGCGGGGGTGTTCGGAGGAGGCAGGAGATGGCAGGCGACGGCCGCAGCCAGGAGACCGGCTGGCAGGGCCTGCAGGCTCTTTGATGGGAATGAAAGAAGTGGAGGCGTTTCCCAACATGTTTTCCAAGGAAGACTAGCTTTGTTTGATATTCATAGGTGCTACTTGAGGGTGGGGTGGGGGGGAACCCTGGGGGGGAACCCAGAACTTTTCTGGTCAAATAAATTTGAGAAAGGCTCACTTAAATAGCATTAGGCTGGGTCGCACAACCTTGAATACATGGAGTGAAGTGTAAAGTTAAGAAGCAGCAGTCGAGCTAGTGGCTGCCCCAGGCACAAAGCTGGTTAGTATCAGAGCTCTTTCACTTAGCTCAGCTTCCAGGGGCTGGTTACTCCTGTTCTCTCATTTTTAAAATGGAAATAATAGGATTCGCTTATCGTCCATTTGGTATTTGACCAAAAAAAAAAAGGCAATTTCATATGGTTCCGCCCAATTCTTTTAGCACACTATGTATGTATGTATGTATGTATGTATGTATGTATGTATGCAATAATGCATACCTCATAGGATTGTTGGGAAAATTAAATAAGCCCATATGGGTAAAGCTCTATGTGCTCAGGTAGCAAGCATTCAAGACGTGGTAGTGGATCGTGGATCGTGGATCGTGTAGGCTAGATGACCAAGACCCTCATCTCTAGCGGTAGATCCAGGACAGATTCGGGATTCCAGGGGGCGGTTGCCAGAGAGCAAAGGTTAGCAAGCTTTTTTCTATACAGGGCTACATAACAAATACTTTAGGCTTGGCTTGTCATATGGTCTCTATGGTAACTACTCGACTCTGCCGCTGTTGTGGGAAAGCAGCCAGTAGACAATATGTAAAGGAATGGGTGTGGCTGCGCTCCAATAAAACTTTATTTATAAAACTCAGGTGGCAGTCTGGTTCACCCCACCTCCCCCTTCTATAGTGTTCTGACCCTTACCTTAGACAAAGGAAAGCAGCGAGTCGTAAAGGCAAGAAGACTGAATTGGGTGTTGGGAGGCCTAGGTTTTGTGTCCAGATTTGACCCTGACTGTATCAAAATGATTTCTTTGAGCCTTAACTGATTTATCAAGTGGCTTAGTATTTTCTGCCCTGATAAACTCAAACTGAGAGCAGCATAGAAAAAGATGCTATAAAGGCAGATTAAATAAAACCTATGCACACTTATAGTATTGTTTTCCTAGGGCTATTGTCTGTTTCTTCATCTGTTCAACAAGTTCTTTTTCACATCCCTCTGACTCAGTACTTTGGGGGTAGGGTGGTAATAAGACAGAATATTGCCCTTCTCCATATGGTGCATGCATTACCTTGGGGGTATTTATATTTGCATTGTTATATGATTAAAATGGAGCATGGTGCATAGGAATTATTGATGCCTCCACTTTTTACAAAAAAAAAACCCCTTAGTTCTGAGTAGAATAGAGCAAAGTAAATGAGAAGGGGAGTTCTTTAAACATAGCCTAGTCTAGAGGAGAAGAGATTGGCTTTTCCCTGGATACTGACTGAACAGGACTTAGGATATAGTCAGGCTCAGTAGGTATTTGAGCCTTGCTGTTATAGTCTTGTGTGTAAGAATACTATATTCTGTTTATATAGCAGGCTCTGCTTCCAGCCACAGATGTTTCCGGCACCTGGTTAATTTGTCCAGGAAAAGGCCAATGCTCATTAAGACTCCCAAGTCCCAGAGGTAAGTTTTATGTGTGGGGAAACTGAGGTACTGAAATGGGTTATGGGATTGGCTCCGATCACAGCTCACGGACGTAGGACTCCAGCCAACACAACTGGCAGATCCTAGGAGTGGGACCAGGGTCTCCCTCTCTGGGACCACCTGACTCTCGAGAGCAGCTGAGACTTCTCAGACCCCTGACTCTAATTAGACTTAAGAAGTATTAGAGGGACTGAAGTTCCTGCTGGGAGAGAACCCGTTTTGACAACGGAGAGGCTTGAATCAGGAAACCAGACGCTGCTTCAGGGCCAAAGAACTTTGGCAACATTAGCTGTGAGTCTGAAGGCTGCAGTGTCTCAGAGACAAGCAGGACAGTGTGGAAACAGGGCCACTTTTCCTCTTTTCCTGAGCTGGTTTCTTCTGTCCCTTGAGTGGCCTGTATTGTCTCTCAGTAGAGAAATATCCTGGAGTCAAAATGGATGTCTGTCTATATGGTCATGCTATCATTTCTCACTTTCAGTTTTATGAAGCACGGTCAGAGTTAGAGCAAAATATCTTATCCCTTCATCCTTCATCCCAGTCTGTGGCAGGGGTCACCACCCCGGGGGGTGGGGGGGAGGGTTGTTGGGGGGGGACAGATCAGAACCTCCCAAAGTGGCCCCAATAGGTTTTGGGGAGTGGGAACATTCGGTTTAGTTTGAATCAGCATATTTAATATTATGGTTTTATTTTGTATTTTGGAATTTAAAAAAAGAGAACCTATTGGCTTTGTAATTGGCCCATCTCGGCATTTGCCAAAAGTGATCTACCAAGAGAAAAGCTCCATCAGATTTTCTTGGCCATTTGGGATAACCAGTCCTTCAAAAAAAATAATTGAGAGACTGAGAGATGTTAATTTTTATCAAAAGAAGATTTTAATGTTTATGAAAAGAAAAAAAGGAGACTGAAATAAAAATAGACTCCTTTCTAGTTGCCTGGCTGAAACAAGGCCACACCAAGGGATTCTGGACACAGCAATAATGTAAGGACTAAAAATAGTAAAGTGCCCAGTCTTTGAAAGGGCTGAATGCCAGCTTTCATCAGGGCACATGGGCTTCGCATTGTGACTAGGAAGCCTACTGATTAGGGTTTGCCAGGGCCGGTGAGAGCCGCGAGTGTCAGTTCAAGAGCCAATCTATTGCTGTGACCTCATCAAGCAATTTATAGATGTCCAGTCCAGGCTAAGCAGGACCTCACCGACTCAGGATGTGGAGGCCCAACTGAGCACCTGGAGCTGTTCAAAGGTTTGTTAGCTTCTCTGAAAGGTGAGAAATAGGTGCAGGATGTCAAAGACAGAACTCTTATTTACACACACTGGTTTTAAGCCATCACGATTCGGGGGTTTTTGGCGCCCTAGCAAAACTTAAAACTCTCCTGAGGGGCGAAGCCTCAAGTTTCTCATCTATAAAATGGGAGTAAGAGTAACCTTGTCCTGCTATTGTGAGAATCCCAGAAATTGGTGTTTATAAATTGTGTGGTCAATGCCTGACCCATACGAGGGGCTCAATAAAAGGTAGCTGCATTGAGGCTGACATTGCAGTGTTGCGAAGGGCTTTTATCTTCAGCCATCGGATGGTCACAGTGCATTGGTCTGGATTCTGTGGGGCATGTCCTTGGAGTTGGTCCCAGTGGATGAATGAGATTTGCTCTGATTCATGCACCTCTCTCAACCGACCTTCACTTTGTGTCTGCAAGCGTTCATTCATTTTACACATGTTTACCAAGCACCGGTTACACACCGGTCCATATGCCAGGCCCTGGGGAAACAACGGGGAATAAGCAGGAATTACTGCCTGCACCCGTACCAGTTCTCTGGGTCCTTAGGGAAGCAGATGCATTTTGGGGGGAAAAGGGAAGGGATCTGGCCGTGTTAGGAGAGCCTTCCGATGGTCCTGGGAAGGCGAGAGGGCAGGAAGGAGCATTGGGGAGCAAGAGTCTCAGACTGTGGCCCGGTCCTGAGGCAGTTTTGGCCTGGTGACTAGGGAGCCCCTGATGTGAAGTAGCCTGTCAGGGGGGTCCCTGTTCAGTGCTTCTGCAGCCAGAGGCTGGGACCAGCCCATGGAAAGCAAGGCCTGGGCATAACGCAATGGGGGATGCACAGCCCCCCACGCAGCAGGAGACCTGAGTGGCATGTTTTTAGGGCTGTCACACTGCCTTCATGGAATTGGCAGTCTGGAGGGGGAGACAGTCATTAAACAATTCATCCCATAAGCAATCGATGCTTTGCAATTGTGACTAGAGCCATGGAGAAGTACAGGGGGCCACCAGATGGTAGCGCAGGGAGCCTGCTGTTAGGAAAGGTGGGGAAGGCTTCCTAGAGGAAGGGGTTTCCTGGGGCTGAGGTTGGAAAGACAAACAGGAGTTGGCCAAGTGAAGAGGGTCGGGAAGAATATTCCAGAGAGAGTGAGAGGCTGGGGCTAGAGACAGAGAGAAGGGAGGAGGGGGGAGAGAGAGAGAGAGAGAGAGAGAGAGAGAGAGAGAGAGAGAGAGAGAGTTGATGTCTCACAAATTGTCATAGGAATTCTGGGGGCTTAAAAAGGATCATTTCTGTTCTCTTCTAATGTTCTTTATTTTGAGATTCCACAATTGCTTTTCTCCCCCTCCCCCTGCCAAAGAACCTCCTCTTTGAGCATATGCTCTAAAGAGACCCAATTGAGTCCTTGTACATAAAATATCAAAGAAGTAAATTTATCTGCTCCTGAGGGACATTGGGACACTCTGACCTTATTGATGAAGACTTTATCGGTCGCTGATACCAAGGACCTCTCAGTGCTGAGGAGCGGTCCCAGTCATATCCACTGTATTAAAAAAATGATGAAATGCCAAAACAGGTTATAAAATTAGTTTTGAGAGCATATCTCAGGGACACAATATGTCACTTTAATGCTTGGAGACTGACAGCAAGAGTCTAACCTTGAGGCCGACAGCATCCAGTCCGTCCACCTGACCCGCGACTGCCTCCCAGCCACAAGCCCTGAATCCTCCATGTGTGGGTGTCTCTGTGCAGGTCACCGTGGCGATGGCAGAGGATGGCTCTTGTGTACCGACAAACACAGATTCGTGCAGATCAGGGTAGAGTGACAGGGGCCAGGAGAGATACAGATCTTCTGAAATTCCTGTGAGCCCTTCTCTGAAATCCCTGGCTTTTCTTAAACACTAGAGACCTTAGCTGACCTCTAACACAGACTGGTGTCCTTAAAACCTGTTCCTTTTCACCAAACCACCGCAGCTGGCCCCTTCTGACCTGGATAAGCAAAGACACCCCTGTCATAAGAGCATCACAAAGGATCCCTGGCCTCTTGGGACAGAAGTGTCCCCCACCCCCCCCAGCCCCAGCCCTGATATTGTCTGTTTCCATTTAGTTCCCGTGCCCCTACTGGGGACTGTTGCCATTTGCTCTTTTGCCTTCAATATATTAGCAATGCGTATCAATCTCAGCCGCCGTCTCTTGGAGGAGAATAGCAGTTCTAATATTACTTAAAAGAAATCAGTCCTGTGTGATGAAGCGTTCAATTCCGTTTTCTGCCCGTCCGTGTACCTGAGGAATGATTCTTATTACATTAGAATTTGTCTTTGGCTGTATTAGCATCGAGTGTTTTATCTGCTCTTGCTGGAGATAGGAGGACTCCCTCCCACACGCCCTCCCTAGCTCATTTCCAAGTCTGCATATCTCACGGTACATCTGCTGTTGCTCTACCCGGGTCTGAGTAGCCGCTGACAGTGATTGGCAGAAGAGTGTTTCCAAGAATATTTAAAAAAAAAAGAAAGAAAAATGCAAAAGAAAGGAAAGAGGAAAGAGAGGGAGAACAGCGAACCAACTGAAAAAAGGGAGAGAGAGAGTTTTGCTGAAGAACGGCAGAGAGAAAGCAGACCTCTGCTTTATATGACTCCAGACCAAGATGCTGGCCCTGTGAGTTACAGCCACCAGCTGGCATTCACTGCATCAGCCATACGACACCTTTCTTTGGAACTGATAAATCCTGTCTGTATTCTAAGTGCTCACTGCAGTGTTTCTGGCTTGCATTTTCTTGGCCACGACTGTTCTTGGCTTTCAAGCGCGAGAGTCCAGGGGGTTACAAAGGGAAGAAGGGTGGATGGGGGATGCCATGGTTTCCATACCATGCCCCAGCAGGTCAGTTATGGTTCAGACACAGTTTAAGAGCCAGATTGCCTAGATCCAGACAAGCTCTTACTTTCTGTTCACTTTGGTGTCTCTCCTCTCCTTCTCACTATCGTTCCTTTGGGAAGAGACGTCTTTGGCAGCGTCTACACGGGATTAGAGAAACCGTGTGGAAAATGGAAGCACCACAGGATAATTTTCCAGGTGCTGAAGGTACATGCCTTTTGTGACTTTGATCTTTCTAAAATGGAGCTTTGAACGTGCTCAACTCCCCCACCCCACCCCCCACCCCCGCGCCTGCTGAAAATGCTTCCGTGTTGGCTCCCCATGACTCCCGGTAATTTGATGGGCAAGGAATTTGGTGAACTGGCCCCTGCAATGCCCTTTAATAACCTTTGGTGATGATTCCCTCACATACACCTTATGGGGTGTCAAGAAGGGGCCAACCAGGAAAATAAGAGCCCTTGTGACTTCTTGCAACAGAGGGGATTAAATGCAGGGACTTGGTCAGACAGGTGAAGAAGAGCTGAGAGGCCAACGGAAGACGAGGTGCATAGGTGTAGGGACAAAGGCCACAGATGGGGCCTGTTACCTGGCAGAAGCAGGGCCACCTGGGCCTGTCCAGCAGGAACCATTGATGAGATAGAGCTGCTTGAGACAGGGGACGAGGGAGAAACATATTCTGGCTTTTTCTTTCTCCTTCCTGTCTTGGTCAGCCCAGGTTGTCGTAGAATACCAGAGACCATGTGGCTTAGACAACAGACACTTATTTCCTCACAGTTCTGGAGGCTGGAAGTCCAAGGTCAAGGTGCTGTCAGGGTTAGTTCCTGGTGAGACCCCTCTTTCTGACTTTCAGGTGGCACCTTCTTGCCGTGTCTTCTTCACCTTTCCTCTGTGTGGAGAGAGAGCGAGCTCTGGTGTCTCTTCCTTTTCTTATGAGCACACCAGTCCTATCAGAATAGGGCCCCACCCTTTTGATCTCATTTAACCTTAATTACCTCCTCGAAGGCCCCATTTCCAACTATAGTCACATTGGGCAGTAGAGCTTCAACCTATGAATTTTGAGGGAACGTATCTCAGTCCATAACACTTCCTGCCTCCTACCAGGGCCTCCCATTGGTCAAGCCAATGGCTGACATAGGGACCTGGGAAATGCAGCTTGCAGGTGTCAGGGCCTGTGTGATAAAGAAGAAAGCATGGGGGGGCGGGTCAGTGTCTACTGAGCGTGTATGTATGTGACTAGTGAGTATATGCTCAAAATTGAAATTCTGATAGCAGGGGAAAGGGGAAATGGATGCTGGTTGGGCAACCAAAAAGTGTGCACTTCAGAGGGATACTGGATCTCCTTCTGCTTCTGGAACTAACCATGTCTCTCGCCTTGTTCATGTTTTCTGTTTGCCTGGAGCCCGCACTACCCCGTTTTTCTCTTTACTACCCCTTCACCTGGCTGCGTTCTCATCATCAATGCCATCTCATCTATACGTTCGATTCTCCCATTTTAAGGGCCAGTCCCTGTTCTAGGCTCTGGTGATGTAAGAACCGACCAAGTACCTGCCTTCATGGAGCTTACATTCTAGTGGGGAAGGGGTATAAATAGATAATTGACCAAATAATAGTATTTCAGATGGTGATACAGAAAGGGCAGAAAAATCACGGTAAGGAAGATGGGAGTGTACAGGCAGTGTGTCTATTATATGCTAGACTGGCCAAGAAAGCCTCAGAAATAAGTTCAGTTGACCCTTGAATAATGAGGGGGTGAGGGGTGTCAATACCCCACATAGTTGAAAATTTGCATAACTTTTGACTCCCTCAAAACTTCACTACTAATAAAGAGCCTACTGTTGACCGAAAGCCTTACCAATAACCAACAGTCGATTAGCACCTATTTTGTATGTTACATGTATTACATACTGTATTATTGCAACGAAGTAAGCTGGAGAAAAGAAAATGTTATTGAGGAAGTCATAAGGAAGAGAAAATACATTTACAGTATTTATTGAAAAACATCCTTGTGTCAGTGGACCTGTGCAGTTCAAACCTGTGTTGTTCAAGGATCAGCCGTAGTATCTCAGCAGAGAATTTAAGGACAGGAATCATAAGGGCTATGATAGGCTGAATAATGACCCCCAGCTATGTCCGCATCCTAATCCCCAGAACCTGTGACTGCGTTGCCTTATGTGCTAAAGGGACTTTACAGATGTGATTAAAGATTTGAGATGGGGAAATCATCTTGGATTTTCTTGGTGGACCCAACGTCGTCCCAAGGATCCTTATAAAAGGAAGGCAAAAAGGGTCAGAGTCAACAGGAGGAGAAAGGATGACCAAAGTAAGAAGGTGGAGTGATGTGAGGAAGGGCCAGCCGGCAAGGAATGCAGGTGGCCTCTAGGAGCTGGGAAAGGTAAGGAGAGAGGTTTTCTTTGGAGGCCTCCACAAGGAACGCAGCTCTGCTGATTCCGTGATTTTAGATTTCTGATTTCGAAGGCAGTAAGAAACAGATTTATGTTGATTCAAGCTGCTAAGTCTATAGTACTTTGTTACAGCAGCAACAGGAACCTCCTACCCAGGTAACTGGAGGAAGAGTGTCGCAGACAGAGGAACAGCATGTACAAATGTTTTGTGATAAGAAGGTACCTGGTATATTGATTCCATTTATTATTTCCACAATTAACAGATTCATTTACATTAAATGTTCTATGGAGCACTTGTCATACGATAAGCACTTTTCACTTCTCCCCAACCCCCACATGGTGGGCTTGCCTCACTGTTAAAATTGCTTCTTTTGTTGTATTTCTCCCCCCTTTGACTACAAACTCCTTGAAAGCAGGGGCCTAGATTTTTCTATTGCTTTGTCCCTGGTGTTGGCATAGCATAAGCACTTAAAAAAATGCTGCATTTTGGAAGTTGAAGACTCTTCAGGAAACTTTCCTCTGTACAGATAAACCTGTGAGACCACCTGAAGGCCTGTAGAGTGGACTTCTTGGGTGTTTATTTATCTACCCACTACTGTCTGGATTGTAGATTTGACCAAGAAAGATAGGATTTCGGGCACGGACTGTTCTCATGGTTTTCAGAGCACTGGGCTGAGGGTCTCACATATTTGATCAGGTTCCTTTCTCATCCATGGGGCAGTAGGGCCTGTTCTTTGGTGGGTGTGTTAGTGGAGTCTTTCATTAATCGTAGTGGGGACCAGGAACCCCTGGTGCTGGCGAGGGGAGGCTTAGGCCTTCAAGGTCACCACCTCATTAAAGATTTTGCTGCTTCGTTCCTGTGTAATCCTTCCTGAGCCCAGCTGCCATGGTAACTGGGAAGTTATCAAAATCCTTCTGCAGGTCTGAGGATGCACTCTTCCCACCACGCATCTCCCTGGGGTGGTCTCTGCTTCTTGTCTGCCTCCCAGCTCAAGCACAAGCCCCACCAGCTGGGGAGAGGTGCTTTCATCAGAACCCTTGGACATGGTTCGGGAGGGAGGGGCTGTATGCTGATTTGCAGGCTGTCTGCTCACCAGTATCTTCATTATTTCACACTCCAAATGCTTGAAACTGCCACTGGGTCACCCTCAGCTCCCTGCAATTAACCATTGGCTGTGAAAATTCAGCTGTGCTCAGCATTTCACTGATGATTACAGATGCAGGCAAGGAGGCTGAGGCTCTTGACTAAGACAGTTATTGCTGGAAAAGGGAAGAAGGGCAGGTGTCAGAAGGAAGATGGTGTCTGGGGGTGTGTGCAGGGGACAGCAGGGTGCTGGTGAGAGAGGACAGCAGAAAAGAAAGTGTGGAAGTGTGGCGAGGGGCAGGGGATGGTCTGAACACTGGTTACTAGGACAGGACAGGGAGGAAAGGGTTCATGGGAACGGTGAGTTGCACGTGTACACACAGTTCTGCTGGTTAGGGTTGCACTTAGAGATGGAGAAAAGTTGTGTGTGTGTGTGTGTGTGTGTGTGTGTGTGTGTGTGTGTGTGGTGTTTATGGAGTACCAGAAACAGAGCGAGGGTCTCTATGTTTGTTATTGCATTTAGACTTCACCTCAAATGTGTATGTGGTAGGCATTATTATCCTCATTTTTATAGATGAAGAATTAAGGCTCAGAAAGGTTAAGCAGCTTGCCAAGATGGCACATGCCAACACGGTAAGGTTATCAATGGCAAGGTCAGGGTTCAAACCCAACTCAGCCTGACTGTAGGCCCTTGGCCTTTCAGAGCCCTGAACAGGCTAGGTCATGCCTCAGGGACAAATGATCCCACTTCTGTGATCTGTGAGTCAATGGTTTATCTTGTACTCATGCTTCCTGTTCATTGAGGGTGGCTTTACTCAAGGACTCAGGCTTTTGGAACAACCTCTACCTTGAAAGTTGTGTTGTTCGTAGTGAAAGGAAAATAGAATATGGCGATTTCTAAGCTGGCTTTTAAAATCCCTGTTTAGAGATGTCATATATCTTTTCTGTTCATATTTCTCTGACAAAATCAAGTCCCACAGCCAGGGATGCTGCCAATGGGGGAGGGAAGTAAATCTTCCCCCAGGAAGGGCATTAGATGCTTTTAAATATCCATATGGCCAACCATAGGCAACTAGCAGATCTCTACGGGGCTTCCCCATTCCCTGAGGCAATTCTGGTCTGAGGCATGGCAGGTGCATGGCTGGTGCATGGTCTATACTGGGGCAGGAGCATGCAGTAACAAGAAAGCCCGAATGACTCTCTTAAGATCAGGAGCTGGGTTACCATGTGGTGACCTAACTTCTGTGATCCTGTTTCCTTATTGGTGGAATGGGGGTAAGAATATTTTCCCCTCAGAGTTGTTGAAGACCCAGGGTGATTGCAGATACAGGACTGTATATACTAAGCAGTCAAAAAATGTTACGTTGCTTACCCCCCTCCTGAATCAGTTATACTCTTAGTTTTCAGAACATGTATTAAGTTTCGATCAAACCATTAAAAGAAATGATAGCGTAATGAAACAGGTGTGTTATATTACAAATTTGTTTTTTTAAAAAATGAGGTGAAAATAAGCTCTTATGTTTGTTTACTGCACCTTTCCTTCGTTATTTGTATGCTTGTTTGGCATGCTATCCAAATAAGGTTTTTTACAGTAGAAAAGAATGGAGGATTGCACATTTCTTACGTGTACAGGTTTATTTCATGTGTTTTTTGGAGCACACATGGAGGAAGAATATTTAAGCTGTGATTGGTGTGTGGTTGAAAACTACTGGTCCTAAGCAGTGTGATTACATATCAAAAATTCATTTGAAAATAAATTAGACTAGGGTTTCCCAATGAGGATTTTATATTAAAAATAGGTACTGAGGCCTGTTTATAGGTACTGCTTGACATGATAGAGGGGAAACATGGCCATAATTCTTTCCTCCTCCATATATCCTGTCCTTTGCAATGTGACTTTGCAGCTTCTCCCATCAAGAGATGGCATGAATTTGCCCCTCCATTTGAATCTGGACTGGTTTTCTCGCTTTGGTCACTAGAATGTAAAAGTGATATGATACCAGTCCTGAGCATGTCTCAAGAGTCTTCACATTTCCACTTGCTCTGCTGGAACCCTGCCCAGCTGCCTGCACTAGTTTGCTAGAAGATGAGAGATCACATAGAAGAGAGACAAGTTGTCCCCATGGAGGTCATTTTAGATCAGCCATACCCCTGCCCACCTGGCAGGTCACCACAGACTCATGAGGGAATTCAGCAGAGACCAGAAGAGCCATCCATCTGAGCCCAGCCTAGATTACTGATGTGCAGAATCATGAGCTAAATAAATGGTCATTGTTTAAAAATGTTACTTGGGTGATTTCTTTTTTATGCATCAAAAGCTAACTGGCATTCCAGGAAGACAAGGGTTCTATAGACAAATAAATGTGGGAAATGCTGGATTTGACAAAGCAAACCTGTTTCTTTTTTGTAATACTTTTCATAGTCTTTTTATGGCAACCTGTACTAAGAAGCTCCAGGAGGGGTTATATATGTTGAAAAATATATTTTCCATGGAAAATCTACCCACTTTCTTCATGTATTAGAATTTCAGGAAATATTTTTGGGGTTATAGATTTTTTAAAAATATGGTTCAGCATGGGCTTTTAACCTTTTTTAGATGTAGCCATCAATATTTAAAAATCAGGAATTAGGCACAGAAGCCCAGTATTTGAATTTGCAAGCTCTCTGGGGGCGGAGATTGTCTCTGTCATGTGCACTGCTGTGTCTCTAGTTTCTGCACATAGTAGTTGCTCAATAAATACTTGTCAAACTAGTACTGAGAAAAATGGGACTATGAGCAGCATGAATAAAATGAGTGGGAATTACAGTCTGGGAGGGGACAGGGGGCAGAAGGAGTGCCTGAAGTGCAGAACCACGCTATATTCAGAACTACAATAGTTTATCCATTTATTACCATTGGACCTAACGTCAGGTCGCCTGCTGGAAATTAGGGGCTATGTACTTAGGCTGTGCCTGGGGGCTGGTTGGTAGCTCTTGCCACTAAATCACAAGTTGCCAACTAGTGCTAACTAATGACGTGTGCTATTTTTTTTTTTCAGCTGAGCCATCCTGCCACCTGTTGGCAGTTCAGCGGCTGTTCAGCTCAGGCCAGGAATCGAACCGCTGTTGCTCCGAGCTCACACTCTTGAGCGAGCTCTTAACCAACTGAGCCACTTGGCTGGCCCACGTGTGCTATTTTTAAGCTTTATTGAGCTTGACAAATAATTGACAAATCAAATTGTAATCTATTTAAAGTGTACATCATGATACACATACTTTGTGAAAGGATTCCCTCCATCTATTTTTTTTTTTTTTAGATTTTTATTGGGGAATTGGGGGATGGGAACAACGCTGGGGAATTGGGGGAAGGGGAACAGACAAGTTCCCTCCATCTATTTAATTAACACATCCATCACTTCACGTATTTATCTCCCCGGACCCCCCCCCCCCCAGATATCTGTTATTTGATTTGCAAAATACTCTTAAACTTTTTGAGCTTGTTACAAATTTTTAAAAATCAGGACCATAAACCTTTAACTTCTCTGGCAACATCAGACCAGGCAACTTTCATGGTGATGATGAGTTAGGAGCTGCCTTGCCGGTCAGGGCACACCCTTGCCTGCTTGTTACTGTCCTCACCTGTCCTGCTTCACTGCGCGGTGTTTCCTTCCTGGCCCATGCTGGCCTTGGAGTTGGAGCAATAGCAAAGATGGTCCATCCAGGAGCAGCTAAAGTCACAGGGCGATGATTTGTCTCAAAAAGGGAGAACTGCACTTGGGTGCTTAGCTGCCTTCAGATCAGCAAAGCCTGTCCTTCCTCAAAGGGGTCACTTGACAGGTTTCCGTGTTGCCTCAGAAGGCAGGTGGAACCAACCCAAGTGTGGGGGAGGGAGAAAAGCTAAGCTGGGCTCAAAATAACCAGCAGACATGAAATAGTTCCCTAAAACCTACTATGTACCAGGCTAGGAGCTGGGGATATAAAGCTCCTCCCCCGCCCCCTCCCCCTCCTCCTCCTCCTCCTCCTCCTAATAACATAAAACTCTATGTTATTAACTCATAGAGTTTGGGAAGCATCACTCCAAATCAAGCCTTTCCATGGCTTTTCTAATATCCTTAGCTCTAAATATAACATGTATCTGTCAGGGTCTCAGCAAGAAACAGATGCCATAATCACTTTAGGTAAATTGAGGAGTCTTTAATAAAGGAGCTATTTATAAAGGCTTGGGGAGAGTGTGGGGAAACCCCAGGGGGCATAGAAAATCTCTGAATCTAAGAAAAGTAGGTGCTTTTCACAAGTAGGTCTGAAGGGGCAATGACAGTGTATCAGTTGGCTTTTGCTGTGAGAATAGACAACCTCAATTATCTCTGGCTTCTGATACAAACGTTCATTTCTTGTGCATGTTGCCCAGGGGCTGCAGACCGGCTGTGGTTCTGCTTGTCTCTGCTGGGCTCAGCTGGGTTCAGTTGGACTCAATGGGCCTTAGCTCCACTTGGCTGGCTTCACTGAGCTGCACATGTCTTCCCACGTGAGAACCCAGGCTGACGGTAGTCGTGGATTGGGACGTGCTGTTCTGATGATGGAGGGCAGAGCCAGACCATGCAACGGCACACATACTGCTTCTGATCTGATGCGATGAATGTTGTACCTGCTTATGTTCCATTGACCAAGGGAAGTCAAACGGCCAAGTCCAAAATTAGTGGGGTGGGATCATACTGTGCCTTGAGACAGGAAATGAAAAAATGTAAACAAATGGTACAATCTATGACAGCGAGGAAGGGGTAACTGGAAACTGGAGACAGAGGGAGCTGTGAGGAGTGGGCTGCCTGACAGGAGCTATGACTTCGCATCAAGGGTGTAGCCCGCTGTGGAGCACACAGGAGGGATCTGAGGGATGAAATGCCCCAAGCTCGACTCCTTCCTCCCTCCAATACTGGCCAGGTCTCCTCATGCCTGTCCCCCAACTGGAAGTCAGAGGCAAGAGTCTTATTCTGTGTCTTTACAGGTCAGTTTTGTGGGATAGAGAGCCAGGTGGAAAACCTTAAGAGAGTGGATCTGATGAGACAAATGGAAGATGATGATTTGGTTCCTTCTCAAGGGCATTATTATCTGATTCGTAATAAGGATATTAACATTGTAGAAAATGTACCACAAGCATTTCTTAAAAACCAGCAACTCCGCCTTCTTAAATAACTTAGGAAGCATTCCAGACTGATGGTTCATAAAGTTAAAATGGGGGGAAAAATTAACATGGCAATAAATCTTGCTCGAGAGCATGCTATAAATCTAGGAGCAAACCCTTTTGGGTGACATAAGGCATGACCTTTAACAGCTAATAGTCTAGAAACTGTTTGCTTCTGACCGTTCTGAGTCCCTAAGTGGTTTCCATTCCAACATTGTCATTTATCTTGTGATATTTATTGTGGTAAGTTGCGATGTTTTTTTTTTTTTCCCCTCAGTGGATCTGTGATAAAACAAACTCACCAGAGTAAGACGAATGCCAACTTATTAACAAGCATCACTTAGAAGGGAATGGAGCCAAGCTGGCCCAGCATGAGGCATAAGGGTTTTGCATCTCTCAACATCAATCTGGTAGAGATGCTCATCTAGGCATTTACATGTTGATATACAAGCTCTAAATTCTAAAAGATTCTTGAACAAAATAGTGATGGGGGACAAGGAATCTCTGCAATGCCCTGCATCTTTCTGTCAACCTTTCTCTCTTCAGATCTTTCCAGGACCTGGTACCCTCCTGATTCCCCTGGTTGTCCAGATACCCTAGGCTCTAGGACCTGGTGTTCCCCCATCAGTCCTACTTTCCGTAGGGGGAGGAGAATACTCAGGTTCTTCTCCCTGTAGTCTCACTGCCTGCCCAAAGGAGGTGAAGAATTCTGCCTGCCCCTTCAGTGTTCTTTCCACCCATTTCCTAGCTTCCTTTTCCACACCCGCACACAAGAGAGAGAAATACCAACCTGGGTGGTCAGAACCCGCAACATCAATAGAACTTCTTCTCCATCTCTCTCTGCCTGATTCTCATGTCATTGAAAAGCTCTCCTGTGGGTCCTGCTTCCATGTGGTACTGACACCCAAGGCTCCCTGTTATAGGTTGACTGCCCTGGCCAGCAGCTTGGGGGAATCTCACCATGTCTGTTGGAATGGGGAGAAGCCTAAACTTCATGACTCTCCCCAACTTACCTTGGAATCCCACTTTATGGGAGTGTCAGGGTTTGTTCTGCTTTTAAAAGAATAACATTTTGTTTTTAGTTGATGTCTGTTCACCGTGTGAATGTTTCCTTGGCCAAGAACTCTAGAGGAGAGGAGGAGATTGGGAGGAAGATTTGGACACCAAACCTCACCCCAAACCCAAGCCTTGTCCTTAGGTTTAGCATCATTCTCTCTTTCCATTCCTGCGTAAGGTGTAGTTGAATGGGTGCCAAACAGCACAAAGGACTTAGTGTTGAAAGAACTGGGTTCCAGTCCTGGCCTTTCCCACAAATTCAAATCAGAGATAAGACTTTGGGTGAATCATTTAATGCCTCTGAATGTTTTCCATTATCTGACAGGGTTAAGTTGCAGCTAACATAACCCAGTCTAGCTATTTTTAACCAGAAAGGGAATGAGGTGCTCATAAAATCCTTAGATGGCTGAAAGAGTGGGCTGAGCCTACAGAATGACTTCTAGAACAACAATACAGAAGCGGTCCATTTGGGGAGCTGCCACCTTGGCAGTTGGGGAACCAGGAAGCTGACACAGCAACTGATGGGTCTAAGAACACACCGTCCCCGTTATAGTCCAATGATGGATTGCAATGGCCACCATTGCCTCCAGAACTATGTCATGGCTTCCAGATTCGCACCCACAAAACATGGACTCCCCCCCACCCCAATCTGTCTCTTACTTCCATGGAGTCAGTGATTGGACCCTGGGACCTCTGCCGTTGTTGCTGGGGGAAAACCCAGTGCCCCATCAAAAAGCTGGCAGCAGCAACACACACCAAAAGAACCTGAAATGATACCTTTGTGAAGCTCTGACTCTCCTGGGCCTCATCGGCCCCTCATCGGTGTTCCCACAGCATTATTTACAATTCTATTTTGTAGGTATTATTGCATGCCATGATTTGTGCTGTCTGTGTCTCCTCTTAGACTAATCTTATATACAGAGCTGAGTCATTGTCATTTTTGTGTCTGCAAAAATAAATGTTGAATAAAAGAAACAAATAACTATTTCAAGAGCGTTATTTCCCTTTCAAATCCATTTGTATTTTAAGAATAGTTTCTTTCTGCCTGTAGTGTTCAAAATGTTCAATGGGGCACAGCTAGGCTTTTTTTAATGGAAAAATAATTTTTTGAAATGTTATGATTCAATAAACAAAAAAAAAGGAGGAGGCACAAAGAAGAAGACAAATTCCTCCTCTCTGGGAATCTCCACCTAGCCATGGAGATGAAAAATAACAATAGCTTTTATTGAGCACTTACCATGAGCCAGACCTGCAGTGGCTGCTTTTAGGACATTATTTGAAAACCTTATCATAACACCCCATCCTGGCAGGCGTTGCTGTCTCCATTTTGCAGGTGGTGAACATGAAGATCAAGGCACATAAGTAACTCCAGCATCTCACCCACGGGTGGTGGAGGTAGTATGGGCTGTGTCGAGAAGCACGTGCCCACTTCTAACATCACAAATCAGCCCCCACTGTGTTGCAACTTTACATCTGGACTCCCAGAGAAAGTATTTTAAACATGTGTCTGAATCATAGCATAAATAATATAAAAATAATATTTTCTAAATAAATACTATTTTGTAAATAATATTGGATAACTAAAATGACTCTTGAATTAGCTACATATATTGTAGAATATAAGTCACATCTGTATTTTTTTCTTAGGGCAAATATTGCCAAGTTTTCTGGGATTTTTTTTATTGGTTATGAGAAAAATTTGAGACAAACGCAAACTATGACCTGCACAGTGATGTCTTTTCCATGCAAGACTCATTCCCTTTCTCTGTGAGTCTTCTTTTTTCCCACTCCTCCAGGCATGTTTTTCCCATCAGTCTTTGTGGTAGAAACTGCTAATTACCTCCTGATACCCGGTTCCTCTTTACCCTTGGAAACAAAAACCCTGATTTTCAGCTGAACACATTGTCACCAGCTAAAATACTATGCATTCTTGAATCTTACTTGTAGCTAGATAAAGCTATGTGACTATGTTTTGGCCAATAATATAGATGCAATTGGAAATGTTGGTGGAAATTCTAGAAAATGTGCTTCAAGTGAGAAAGTGGTCTCTTTTTCTCTTTTCCATCCTTTAGTCTGAAACTCAGATGTGATGGCTGGAGCTCTAGCAGCCAACTTGGATCAAAAGATAGTGGAGTAGAAAGGTAAATGAAACCTAGGTCCTTGATGACTTTGTAGGATCATTTTATCAGCTCTGGACTGTCTACTGCTGGACTTTTGTGTGTGTGTGTGTGAGAGAGAGAGAACTAGGGTGTTTAAGCTGCTGTTAATCTGGGTTTTCTCTCACAGGTGGCCATACATAGTCTTAATTGATGTAAACTCTCACTGGCTGGCTGACCGATGGTTTTGACTTGTAGCTGTCAAACCCCAAGGTCTTTGTGAGGTACATGTGCTAAGTGCCTGGAGATAAGTCTGACACAGGGTTCTAGAGGTTCAGATGCAGGCACATCTCATCTCTTTCTGAGGGGGGTAGAATCTCTTCAAGCTGGGGGGCATACCAATGCTCTTGTGTCAAGGGGAGCTCCTAGTTACACAGCAACTTGGACTACAAAATACAGAGGACGCCGAAAAAATGTATTCACATTTTAAGAAAGGAAAACTGTATTAAAATGGTAATACTCCATATATACTGATAACAAAAGATGAATACAGGTCACACTTGACTTCTGCAATTACAAGAGGTGCTCAAAGTGGTTACCATCAGTGTCTAGACACTTCTGATTACGGTAAACTATGGCTTGAGCAACACTGACCAAAGTGTCCACTTGTATGCATTTTTTTTTTAAAGATTTATTTTTTATTTTTTATTGGGGAACTGGGGGGATGGGGACAGTGCTGGGGAATTGGGGGAAGGGGAACAGACAAGTGGCTGTTGTTTTTGTTCTTCAGTCTAGTTGTGGAGGACATTGCTTCACTGGCCCAAGTTGGCACCATCATTGCGCTCTTCCCGGGTGAGGCAGATCAGTCGCCGGCTTCTGGATGGCCGCTCACTGCGGCTGCTGGCCGCTCACGCTGGCTGCTGGCTACACACGGTAGCCCATGGCAACCCACTGCCACAAGGGCTGCAGCCTACACTGTCGCCGGCGACTCATGGCAGCCCAGCTCCAGGTTGAGCTGTTGTTCAGCATCTTAGCTGTGGAGGGCAGTGTCACTGGCCTGCATATGTGGGATCTGAACCGGGGCCCTCTGGCTTCCCAAGTCAGTTCTTAACCATTGCGCCACTCGGCCGGCCCCACTTGTATACATTTTTTTTTTGCACCCTTGTATGTGTTCCACTTAGTTCTCTAGAAGGGTCCAGCCCAAGGACACCCTTATACTACCTACTGAGGGCTTGGCCACCTCTTATCTTTCTCTTGGCCAAGGGCAGTATATGGCAGCGTGACTTCTCATCTGAGAAATCACCATGCTAGGGGACACTGTCTCCTAGTATTCCAGGAACCCTGTGGTCATCAATGGCAGGATGGGAGCTATGGAATCCAAAATACTGAAGTCAGAAGAGAACTTAGAGATATCCAATGCAGCTAATTCATTTGGCAGATGAGGAAATGAGGTTTTTAGAAGTAGGTTGACACACCTAGAAAGGGACAGAGCTGAGAAAGTGATCTAGGTTTCCTGCTTTCCAGTTTGGTGTTCTTTCTTGAACGCGGTACCTGGTATGTTAGTCCAGATGCCCCAAGAAACAGATGCCAAGACAGGATGAAATGTGCAAGAATTTTCTTAGGAGACATGCCTGTATTAGAGAAAGTGGGGGAGGGAGCTGGAAAAGCTTGGGAGAGTTGGCAGACCATGGTGCAACCCTGGCAGCAAGTGAAGGAATGAGGGAGGGAAGGTAGGGTCGAAACATCGTAGGAGCTGTGCAGCCTGAAGAAGGCCTGGCAAGGCTGTTGGTAAGACTTTGAACCACGGTTGGCCATCACAGAAATAGGTTGGCCTTCCCAGAGCAGCATGGGAAGTGTGGTCTTAGCACAGTGTGGCCATTGATTTTATAGCCAGTCCCTTGGCCAATTATGCTCCCTGCAGCTAGAGGCCTACCAGGTGCATTCTCATGGCTGCCATACCTGGCAGTGATCCTCTACCCACCCTTTTATACCTGTAATATAATTTATACTTGTGTGCATCCAACTCGGTATTTTTAGAGATGAGTGGGCAGACAGGCACATTCTTTGTGTGGGAACTGACATGGCAGGGGAAGCAATCGAGTTGCCCTTTGATGGCGAGAGTTCCAGCCATTGAACCTGCTCGACATGGCCCTAAATGTAAACCATGGAATCAAAGCAATCACATGCCATGTTGTTTCCACATTTGTTTGGGGACAAGTCAACAGGATTGCTGGTTAAGCTCACTGACATTTTCTAGACAACTGTATTAGGTGAGACCTTAGGCAAATTCCAACTACAGGCATGTGGCTAATTCCTAATCATTGGCTTTCCATATGTTTCTCCTTTAAGTCAGGGCTGCAGGGAAAAAGGGGGATGTAAACATATGTTGTGTGCTGTGGACTCTGACCCTCACATGTGATCCACAGAGTACCTGACAAGACTTGGAGACTCCAGCTTCTTAGGGGGCTGCAAGCATTTCTTCTGCTCAGTGACTATTCAGCATTCTCAGAGCCAGAAATCCTGTAGTTTGAGCACGTGTGCCCTATGAAGTGGCAAGGGTCTTTGACTGGGACTGGGCCAGATGGAAAGAAACAAAATCTGTAACAGCAGGTGCTGCCTACCTAACTCCCTGTGTTGTGTTCCCTCGTGCTGGTTGCTCATATTGCCAGAAGGAGGGACTCATTTACTTTACATTCAATAAACATTTATAGCACACCACTTCCGTGGTGCCACCGAGATGAACAGAACATGCCTTCCATCCTCAGGAAGCTTGCGGTGTGGTGGATGGAAGGACTCCTACACAGAGAGTTAAATCCAGGGTGACAGGGCAATGTGAGTGGGGTGACAGCAAGAGTCAGTGAGACAGGGTATGCTCCAAGAAGGCAGAGGAAGAACATCTTGCTCAGCCTGCAGGGCTCGGGAGAGACTTCCTGCAAGAAAGGATATCTGAGTCCTCAAAGCAAAGCACAAGGTCACTAGTTAAGGAGGGGGTGGGAAGGAGAGTGCAGTGAATTATAAGCAATTTGTGCTGCGAGAATAGCAATTCTCAAAGTGTGGTCCTGGGAACACTGGGGGTCTCTGAGATGTTTTCAAGGCATTCATGATATCTCATTATCTCATGTATTTACAGTGGAGTTTTCCAAATGCTATATGAAGTATGATACTGTAACAGATTACATACAGAAGCAGATATGAGAATCTAGCTGTCTGCTATGTAGCCATTTAAGAGATTTGTAAACATGTAAAACAATGCCACTGTTTTCACTATTTTTTTTCTGTTTTAAAAAAAATAGTTATTTTTCATAAAATACATTATTTAACATGCAATGGGCTCATTATTGTTAGTTTAAAACCCATTAATAAAATATTTTTTAAAATTCTGTTTACATTTCTAATAGAGTAATAAATAGATACAATTCCTAGAAATAATAGCTCTTTGGAATACTCAACATTTTTTCAAAAGAGTATAAAGACGTTGCATTGCATTGCAAAAGGGACTTTGTATGTGTGATTAGGGATTTTGAGGTGGGGATATTATCGTGGATTATCTGAGTGGGCCCAAGGTAATCACAAACCTCCCAGATTACTTACTATTCTCCTACTTCCTGGGATGTTCTGCACCCCCAGAGTCTCCCCTTTCCTCAGCCTCTCCCTGATGACCTGGTACCCATGCCTCACACCCTAATCACATGCTCTCCTTCACCACCACTCTCCCCCCTCCCCCCGCCCTGCCCGATTTAGTCTCATTGACCTCCAGGCTCCCATAGGGGATGTTGGTGCTTCTCTGGAGAACTGACTTTGCTGTACATAAGAAAATATGAGATAGGATGGATCAAGGTGAGTAAAGGCAGGGTTTTATTTGTTTTGTGTGCCACCCCAATAGTGTCTAGCATTGTGCCACCATTATTGATCATTTCGCTTTTGCTTAGCAACAAACCATCCCCAAAACTTAGTGGCTTAAAACAACACACCTTTTATTTAGCTCATGGTTCTGTGGGTGTTTGGGAGGTTTGGGCAAGGGCAGACAATCTTCGCTGGGCTCTTTCAAGTATCTGTGGAGCAGGCAGGGAGGCTGGTTGCTAGTTGACCTTGGATAGCATCACTGACATGTCTGGCTGTTGGCAGTCTGTAAACAGGGAAACCTTGAATTTCCTCAGTGTGATCCTCCACGATCTGGCCTCTGTCCGTTTGTCAGTCACGTGATTCGGGCTCTGAAGCCAGGCATACTTGGTGTGGCATTCCATTTGATCACTCACAAGGTTTATGAACTTAAGTCATATGGTCCCCCTGTGCCTCGCTTTCCTCATCTGTGAAATGGGTAGGATGATAGTTAAAAACTATCTTCAGAATCAACCTCCCTCACTTACTATCGCTGTGAATTTGAGCAAGTTATTTCACCTCTCTGTACCTCTGCTTCCTCATCAAGAGGTGATAATAATTAGTATTATCACTCTTTGGGTGGTTGTATCGATTACATGGATCAGCACACAAGAAACACTTAGAATGATGCCTGGCACTTAATAAGCGCTGTGTGAATGTTTGCTGTTAGTGTTGATATTATCACTGTTAGTGCCCACCTCACAGATCGTGTGAGAATGAATGGGATATAAAGCATGTACAGCTAGTGCTCTTATTGGTCTAAGAACAGCCCCACCCTCTTAGCATGTGCGGTGCCCTCACTCAATTCTATGTGAACTTCTAAAGGTGGAGTTTAGAAGTTTAGGTGAGGGAGGGCTCTCAAGTTTGCTTTGCACTTCCACACACCCACTCCCAGGGACCTAGTTCTTTCCAGGATCTTCTGTGAGGAATGTCAAAAGCCTTCACGCATGGAGGAGCTGCCCTTAATCCCTGATAAGAGGAATTAAAAGAGGAGTATAGCCCGGTGATATTAAAGCATGGTGGGTTTTGATATTAAAACATGGTGGGTTTACAGTGTCATGTTAAGGGTGTTCTGATTTCTCTGCTCTATAAAACACCCCATATAAACTATAAAATAAAATATTTACATTTTTACATACCTACAAGTACTGGGTGGGTAGAGTGAAGTGATTTGGTAGATTTCCAAATCCACGAGGCTTCGGGGATTATGGTTTTACTTCACCTGATGCAAAGCGATACCTTATGGATTTCATGGAAATCATATTTTTCTGCCTAAATTATTCTTAGTTGGGGAGGGGGGAGGCTGGAGACCATATTGGCTCTGGAAGAGCTTGAATAGAGGCTCCTGTGGTAGTTTGAGTTGAACAGTTGCACAAGCTTTTGATAACCGGAGCAGAGGGAAAATTTATATATGTATATATAATTTATTTTTCTGTTTATACAAAAAGGAATTTTAAAGTCATGCCACTTCTAAAAATTTCTACTTGCAATGCAGCTGGTTAGTTTTCTGAGCCACCACGAAGACAGAGCTAACACCCTGCCAAAGTTTAATCACAAACTGATAGCTGTAGCTTGGAAAGTGGGGGGGAAAGATCTGATTTAATAAGCTGAAAGATAAGTCAAACACCCACAAATGGTAATTTACGGCTGCAAGGGGCAGTGTTTTAAAATCACCGTGGTGAATTATATGTTTCTGAAAAAGTAACACTGTATCTGAGAAATTATGTTCTTTGGTCATGCTATAGACAATATTTTTTTGGCTGAATCGCCTCACTAAGGTTGTAAATAACAGTCCTTTCTGCTTTTATTTTCCTAGATTAGCTAGTTGCCACTAGCTCCGGTTTCCTGGCTGTATTTGAACAGCGTTCTGTTCAGCTGCAAAAATGCACGATCCTTCCCTTGCTGTCACCTCGAGGAGACCTTGTGGGGCGTGGCTTTCAGCTGCCTGTGTGGGAACTGAGTGGCTGTGGAAAGCCTCCTGTCTTTTGATCCAGTCCCCCCTGTCTCGCTCCCCTACCTACTCTGGAGACCACCAGGTTAAAAGGCAAGTGTGGCTATTCCTTGCTCATTCATTCACGCAGTTATCAGCTTTTCACTGTAGGCCTACGACGTGTAGGGCCTTGTGTCAGGAGGAAGGCTGTGGCACATAAGGGTGTGTTCCGCCGAGGTCACCGGCTGAGGCAGCTTGCTCTGCCCTCCAAGGTGTGCATCCACCTGCAGGAAAGGGCACCTTTGTCTAGTTTACACAGAGGAGTTGCACTGGCTGGTGAAGGGCGCTGGTAAGGAGCGCTGGGGGCCCATCGGAGAATCTTTGTCTCAAGGAACGTCTCCTCCGTCCCACTGCCATTTAGTCATCAGACTTGATGGCAGTGGGGTGTAGGGATTGGAGTATTTTATATATTCACTCACATTAATTGGACTAAGCAGGATTCTTCAACAATAATGGCATCAGTGGTCACAGCACAACAAATAATGACAGACTGTATTTTCCAAAGCTGGCTGCAGCCATGTCTTCCTCCTGCACGCACTTCCCAAATGTGAACTTGCCATGCCCTCATCAGAAGATGGAGTCTATTTCTCCACTCCCTTGGTCCCGTTAGTGCTCTGGCCAACAGAATATGGTGGAAGTGACACTGACACTTCCGTAGCTCTTACCTGGTCTAGCGGCCTTTGCTTTCTGTCTCTTGGAGGTTGGCTGCCATGGCGAGAGTGAGACTGCCCTGTGAGCACCAACTTGTGAGAAATCCAAGCCATGTGTGTGTGTGTGTGGGGGCCCTGGAGGATGAGACACCAATTGAGAGAGAGGCACGGTGGGAGAGGGGGACAAGGGGTGGGGAGGCCAAGGGGCCCGGGAGCGAGGTGCCACGCATGCGTGAAGGAGCCATCATGTAGAGGTGGCCCCTGGAGCCTTCAGAAGACTGCAGCCCTGGCTGTGCTCTGGCTGCATCTGCACGAGAACCCCCATGCCAGGCCTGTCCCACTGCATCCAGTCAAGCCACAGAAGCGTGAGGGAGAAGATACTGTCATGTTAAACCACCAGGTTTGAGGGTGGCTGGCTGCGCAGCACGGATAAGCGAAACGCCCTCCCCGCTTCCCACCTCTTCCTCTGAAAACAGAGCTCCGTGTTTTCTAACTAAAATTTCACTTACTTCTTGCTACTTTATTGTTTGGAATTAGAGTGATGAAGAAAACAACGAAGATAGGATGTGTTGAAAGTCTCGTTGTAATAGACTTTTGGTGAGTGGTGTCCAAGTTTTCTGACAAGCAGGTTTTTTTGTTTGTATTCCTCACTTCTCATTTAACTCCATTTCTACCTGTCCCAGTCTGACATAAGATACATGAAAACGTATGGGCCTCATTGATTCATTCACTCATTCATTCATTCATTCATTTACTGAGTTGTTTAATCATAGAGGTGACTGTTAGTGGGAGCCCAGGACACCTGGCTATGGGGGCAGGGCATCAAAGGAGAGGAAACACCGTCCCTGTCTCTGTGAGACTCACCACTGGTCGGGAAGGCGTGCATAGAACGGTGAATGACATCACATGGTGATACCACAGGAAAGGTATCCATGAAGCACTTCAGGGGAAAAGAAATGTCCACCCTTCCTCACCCAAGCCATATGCAAAAGAAAACTGGGGGAACCTAGCTGGGCTGAGTCCACAACTGTGCCTGGGACACATCCTGTGAGGAAGGAGAACTGCTTTGTGGCCCGGGAGGATGGACTACTACAGTCAGTGAAGCTGTTGGCCACCGTCACAGCCTCCTTAGCAATGCGGATCTGGTGACTGCCTTACACCTTGACCGTTTGAAAGCACCCTCCTTCCACTCCACCCGAACACCTCCAGGCTCAAGCTCCAGTGACATTTATGGTCTGACTGACTTGACTTTCATTGCCTTATATTGCTCACTAATTATTTTATATGTACCCATTTGGTCCCCTTAATGAGGCTGCAAGTTTCTTAAGGGTCTTATTCTTCTCTTTTATTCCTTGTATGGGTGGTATTGGGCACTTAGAGTTCAGTAGTCGCTTAATATTCGATGGATGAATATGGAACTGGATTGGATGGATCACAAAAACTTAGAAATAAAAGGATTCAGAGAGAAAGTCTTGGAGAAACTGAGTCATTTGCAGACCTCTTAGTCATGTGTCACCCAGGAGGCTGAATCCATTCTGGTTGTTAACTTATAGAATCTGTATAACTCACGAAGGTGGGTAGCATCATTCTTATTTTAAAGCTGGGTAAACTGAATCCTAAAGGGTAAATACTCTGGCTAAGGTCATACAGCTAGTTAATGACACTTTATCGCCTTACCTTTGGAGTCCAGTGTGCCAATCAAATGAGGTTGTCTGTCAAATAGAGTAGTTTTTATGTGTTTGGTCTCCCAATTTACCCATACTTTCCAGTGGGCTTAAATTGAACAATCTCTCATTTCCAGCCCCTAACATAGTTTGGATATCATCTCCAAAAGTTTGGATCCCATGTGCATATTTCTTGTGGAAGCAAAAGGTGCAAACCTTTCAGCATCTGTTACTTACAGTTGCTCTGCCTTAAATTACAATTTTGCATTTAAATTTCAAAAAGTGCATATTGGTACCAAGACTTTGATGTGGAAATGAACAAGGGTAGGATGTAACTGATATCCTCCGTATTTTTCTTTAATAGAGGGAGATTTATAAACACATTCAAAGTCAAGGAAAGTTGTCCTCATGCTTTTTCTTAGTCTTTGGAGGAGATTGTGGCATGCCATGCTTATGCTGGTTTTGAAGATAGAATTCACACATGCCTCCTTAAATCTAGACTAGCCAGCCTCAACATTTTACCTCAGTCCCCACCTGATTCACATTGGTTGCAGCCATCCTACCTGCTGCATCTGGCCCAGTTCTGGCTGGGAGACCTGAGTAGAAGCCATGGGTAATACCTGAGTAGGATCTGCAATACATTATGCCCTCATTTCTCAATCAGAGTCCTTTGGTCAGCGCATCTGTCCTTATAAATCAAGTTAAAGAAGCACGAATCAGGGAAACTCACACAAATCAATAAGAAAAAAACTAATTGGATAGCAATATGGGTAAAGGATATAAACAGGGTACATTGGTCTGTTTGGGCTACCATAATAAAATACCACAGACTAGGTGGCTTAAACAATGGAAATTTATTTTGCACAGTTCAGGAGGCTGGGAAGTTCAAGATCAAGGTGGCAATAAGGTACGTTTAATTCTGAGGCCTCTTCTCTTGGCCTGTAGGTGGTTTCTATTTCTCTGTGCACTCACATGACATCATCTTTGTGTGAACAGGAAGAGTGACCTTTCTGCTATCTTTTCTTATAAGGACACTAATCCTATCAGGTCAGGACCCCACCCTTGTGACATCCTTGAGCCTTAATTACTTCCTTAGAGACCTCATGTCAAATTCAGCCGTATTGGGGTTTAGTGCTTCGACATATGAATTTGAGGGAGGGGGGGATATAAACATTCAATCCATAATATAGGGCATTCACAAAAAAGTAATACATAGTGTCGACATACATGTTATTTTTTTTTTTTAAAACAACAATAAGTAATAACTAACATTAATTTGCAGCTTTCTGTATTCCAATTATTGGTGAAAGTGCTTGATATCTATTCACTCATGAAATTCTTATAAGAATTCTGTGGTGAGGTAATTTCCATTGTTATCTCATTTGACAGAAGAGGAGCCTGATGCACAGAGAAGTTAGGCATCTTGGCCAGGGTCACACAGCTAGAAAATGGCAGCATGTATGTGGAGAGATTTACTGGTTAACTTTCTCTTGTTTTCAGCGTTTTGCATTGATGGTATTTGAAAAAAAATAAAACGTCTATAAAGTTTCATAACCCACGGTTTTATCCCCATTTTTCTTATTTTGATTTATAAAGTTCTCTCGAAGGTTAAGCTGTGTAAGTGTTGCACCTTCTCTCCACTGGAAATCGTCCAAAAAGAAAAAAGGACTCCGACGATCTATATTCCATTGGTCTGCTTTAGGGATTAAACATAGCAAATTATTAATCACTGCCCACCTTCTGTTACCAGCAGGCTCCCGGGTCACCTTCTCAGATCATCAGTGTGTTCATTAAATGTCAAAGAATTTTAACATTTGTTCAAAGCAAATGTAATTAAGAGGGAAATCTACCGCAAAGGAGGAACTATATAGTGTTCTCCAATGTGAAATCTAGATCATTTTTTCATCATTTGCTGCTGGGCATTGACGGGCTGCTAAGCAGTTCCCTCTCATAGGGAAGAGTCATTTGAATTGAAATATTGTAACAGTTTTGTCCCACAGGGGAGGAGAAGGGGAGGAAATTACATTTATTGACGTCCTACCATGTACCGAAGGTCTTACATATGTTCTCTCCTTTTGCCTTCACAGCTACCCTAGGAACTGAGTATTATTAGTTCCTGTTGACAGACGAGGAAACAGAATCAGAGAGGGGAAGGAACAATTTCAAAGTCTAGCAGCTGGGGTATGGGTGGAACCAGGCTCCATTAGTAGGTCTTTGGATGTGGGAACACAGGTTCATCCCAGCCTGTCTCTACCGATGGTTCACCTACGAGGACTCTGTGGGGTCCTGGGGCTTGGTGAGATGGAGCAGGCCAGCAGGCCCAAGGCCTGCATTTTCTTTGAACACAGGCCAATGAAAGAAACCTCACTCACCCCACAGGAGACACTGGTTAGAACCCAGGGTGGTGCTCCAGGAGGGGTGTCTGCTAATCTTTTCCTTTTACAAAGAAGGAAAAGGAGGCTCAGAAAGGTTAAGTGAATTTTACTCTTATTTCTTACCCTTTCTTCTTTCTTTTTTTCTTTTTGTAGATTTAAGGAACGAAGAGGCCAGCTCTGCAATGCAGGGAGATGGTTTGCTGTGGAGTCTCTGTGGGGGTCTGTGGCCTATTGTTTTTTAATCGGTCCACTGCCTAGATATGCTTTGTATCATCCTGTGTTTTTCTTTTAAGGTTTCATTAAGAAATGAAACTTTTAAAATCCTCATTTTTTTGGTATATTCTCATGGTAAAACATTAAAATATATATAGAAATGTAAAGCAGAAAATGAAATTCGATGTAATTTCTCACTCCAGAAATAAAATTTGGGTATAACCTTCCAAAGGTTTTATTATGATGTAAATGAATCTACCCCACACTGAAGCCTGTGGCAAAAGGAAAACATCAACAATCCTGATTTTTTTCTTTGTTTAAAATTTTCATATTTTGTTCATCATGGATTTCTTTTTTGCATTACTTTGATTTTTAGAAAATTACATTGAAATATTATTTATCCTGATTACTGAACTTTTTGGCACCCTTCTTAATTTTGTATCTGAGGTGAATTCTATTGTTGTTCTGTCTTATTCACCTCACCCTAGCCCGGGACCATTATTATTAAAAAGCTTTTTTTTTTTTTTTTTTGGTTTTGTTCTACAAAATAAAAAATTCATACTATAATAAGAGGAGTTTGCACATCTACAGCACTTACTACATAGTGCTATAGAATCTTTGTACTTTACATGTGTTAACTCAATCCTCATAATAGCCCAGTGAGGTAAGTACTGCTTGTATCGGTTCCATTTTGCAGATAGAAAAACTGAGGCTTAGAGAGTTGAAGTGCCCAAGGTGACACAGTCAGTAAGTGGCTGAACTGGGGTTTGACTCGTGCAGCGGGGCTCCTAGGGCATCTGCCCTAACTTACCATGCACTTCACTCTCTCTGTGCATGTGTCCTGTCAACTACATTTTTTTCTTTCTGTTATAGGCAACTTTCAATTTCAATATGGAAGACTCTACTCCATCTTTGGGTCCCCAATATAAATGGAACAAGCAGGAAAAAACCCAACCCCAGACCTCTCTCAACAGCACCTGGCAACCCCCTCTCCTCTAGTCAGGGGTACCCCTCTGCTTCTTTCAAGTGGACTTCTGACCGTTATGAGTGTGGCTTCTCCTCTTTTGTGCCAATGCTCTTATTTTGAAGATAATTGACTCGAGCCAGCAATCTGGCTGCTGTGTATGCAGAGCAAGCCACCTCTTCACGAGCTCAGGCAAACATTTGGAGCACAGATTGCAAAGCACCTGAATTTGAAATGTTTATTTCTTGGCTGGCTTTTATTTTCTTCCAACTATCAAAGGAACTCTGGCTGAAGTTGATGCATTAATCACTTGTCTAATTTCATTTCTTAAAACCTAGTTATTTTTAAATGATAAGTAACATGATTTACCGCCCTTTGTGATTTAGAAACCTGTTCAAAATGCAGAGTGGTGTCTGCCTCTTTGTTGGCATAGTCTTGAGATGCTTTTTCTTTTGCTTTTTGTGATAATTAAATGCTTATGGTTCTTGCAGCTAAAATGCGTATTCATTATTGATATAGTTCATGCACTCTGAACCCTTTCATTTAAGTATTGGTTATTGCTAGTAAAATGCAGTATGGTTGGCGTCCCTAGATAAGTGGGCTAAGAATACCCTGACCCATTCTGATTATTTTGCAGCATGCTTCCTTTCCATTTGTGGGTAGTTAGTAAATCCTGCTAACCACAAGGTCACCAATTGAATCCCTAGTTGCCTCAATTCTGTGGTCAAAGTTTGTACTCTGATTTTGTGATGTGGAGCACTGATCACAAAGGGATGTGTGTGTGTCCCTTCAAATTTTTTATCACTTATGGTCTGAGCAGATCACAGACCAGGCAGCGTCAGGTCCCTTTAAGCACCAGGGGTGTAAGAACAGAGCCTGAGTGGTTTCTGTGTATCACCATGTGAGGGTGGTTGGAATGGAGGTAGTGGGTAAGTTAGGTGGTGTTATGGGCTGAATTATGTCACCCCTAAATTCTATGTTCAAGTCCTAACCCTAACCCAGGACGTCAGAAAGTGACTGTATTTGGAGATTGGGTCTTTAAAGAGGTAATTAAATGAAAACGAGGAAACCACGCCTGGTGCCCTTATAGGAAGAGATCAGGACACAGACACACACACAGGGAAAACTGTGAAGACACAGGGAGAAGTCAGTCATCTACAAGCCAAAGGGAAGGGCCTCAGAAGAAACCAACCCTGCAGACCTCTTGATCTCAGATGTCTAGCCTCCAGAATTGTGAAAAAATTAATTTCTGTTGTTTAAGTCACCCAGTGTGTGGTATTTCATTATGGCAGCCGTAGGACTCTAATTCAGGTGGAAAGCGGGTAAAACAGGGTGGATTTCTGAAATGAGTTCCATACATTTTTGGTAAGCTGGTCAAGTTGAAGAGCTCATTATTTTTACTGTCCCTGTAATTTACCTACCTGTAAATAGATTTCCTGCTCTTGAATTGTGTGATTCCTGCATGTTATAAAGAGGTAGCCTTTGTAGCCTCAATGGACTAAGTGTACGAAGTGGTTGGAAACCCCAATGAGTCACCTCTGAGGAATGGGCTGTGGTGGATTAAGGAGCGAAGGTGTCCTTCTAAAGCTGCTGCTGAAAGAGAGGTCACCATGCCCCTTCGGGTGGAAGGGGAAGAGAACCATTGTTCTCATGTGACAAGCATTGTGCTATGAACTGTACATGCATGGTCTCCTTTCATTTTTACCACACACTTGCATGATGAATTATATTACCCCTATTTTATGGATGAGAAAACTGAGGGAGAATATGCAATTATAAGAATGTGTAACACAAATAGGCCTGCCAGCCTCCAAGGTCCATATTGTTTTTGTTTCACCATGATGCCTCTAATTTCTTTTTCTTAATGTTACTGCTTTGGTTCCTATGATGGCTAATTTTATGTGCCAACTTGGCTAGGTGATAAGTACCTAGTTGTTTAGTCAAATGCCAATCTAGGAGTTGCTGTGAAGGTATTTTTTTTTAGATGTGATTAACATTTATAATCAGTAAGTTTGAGAAAAACAGATTGCCCTGTATTTATTAGATAGATCTCCCCTAATTCGATGAAGGCCTTAGAGCAAAGATTGAGCTTTTCTTAAGAAGGATACGTTCTGCCTCAAGACAGTAACCTAGAAACCTGCCTGAGTTTTCGGCCTGCTGACTTGCTTTGCAGATTTCAGACTCAAGACTGCAATATCAACTCTACCTGAATTTCTCGCTTGCTGGCCTGCCCTACAGATTTTGGAGTTGCCAGCCTCCACAATTGTCTGAGTCACTCCGGAAATCAATATTTTTCTCTCCTATTGACTTTTTTCCCCCTTAGGAGAACCCTGAGTTATACAGCCTTTAATTAAACTTGAGTCTTCAGCTTAGAAGGTAGGAAGTCTCACTATTGCCTTAGAGTAAGTTAGCTGCTATAACAAATAATCCCCAAATCTCAGTGGGGTGACACAATAAAAATTTTATTTCCCACATATAATGATCCAGCACAGTATTGGCAGGTTGGCCTTCTCCATGATGATTAGGGAACCAGCCTTCTACCCAGTGGCTCTGCCCTCTTCCAGGGGTCATGTGGTTGACACTGGGTCTCTTGCATCTGACTGGGAGTGGAGGTGAGTGAGTGTGGCAGCTCTCATGGGGAGTGTTAGAGGTCAGGTCTTCAAGCATCTCACACTTTCTCCTATATTCCACTGATCAGAGCTCTGTCATATGGCTGCTTCTAGAAAGGATACTGGGACATGTAGTCTTCTTGGGAGAGCCCAGAAAAGAGAGGAGAAACACATATATTGGAGAGCATTGGCTATCTCTGTCACACCCTTACAACTGTTAACTTAGTTGCAGATGTGATAAGGGGAGCGGTAGGAAAAAAAATCAACAGAATTAATGGATGTTGTTTTTGAATGAGAACAATGGATGTTGTTTTGAATGGGAACACAGATGATTTCTAAATGTCTATTATTTTTTTAAAGTTAATCTGTAGATTTATAATTTTAATGTAGAGATACACAATTTCAATCAAAATTATAGGATCCTTCCCCTGAAAATTACCAAAATTAAGAAAAAAATTCATTTGGAAAAATAATGGAGTATGCAACTGGAGACATCTTCGAGCAAGAAGAATGATTAGGGTGGGAAATCTGTTTTCACCAGATATTAGACAAGTCTGTAAAGTAATATACTGCAACTGAGATACCGTTTAACACAGACTGGTGATGGCCAATGCTGACCTAGAAAAATGAATAAGCTCATAACTCTGTTGGGGTCATTTTCACTTGGTACAACTCTTTCAGTGAACAGTGTGAGTAGATATCTATATATCTCTGTCTCTATTTCTATCTCTATCTTTATCTCTATCTCTATCTCTATATTTTCTATGTCTATATCTATATCTACATCATCTATATCTATATCTATATCTATATCTATATCTATATCTATATCTATATCTATATCTATGTATCAGGAGCTACAAAAGTATTTCTACTCTTTGATGCAGACATATTGACATGCTAGGACTTTATTTCAAGGAAAGAATTCAGTTTTAAAAAAGCTACATAATGAAAAGGATATAGTCATTGCATTATTAGCGTTAATAGGAAAAAAAGTTTTTGGTGCTAAGTTTATAAATACCTAGTAATTCTCTTTAATGAGAGTCCTCCTGTTTTTATAAATACCCAGTGTGTCATCAGCCACTGGGAGAGAAAGAACTGAAAAATAGAATTTTGCTTTAAATTGATGATGAAAAGCTGAGGCAGAGCATGGCTGTAATTGAATGTCTGCTCACCACTGTGGAATCATATTGTCTTTGTAGATCTAAACATACATTTCTTTTTCTCGGTCTAGTCTGGAAAGCCCACGATGGTCATTATTAAGACAATTTTCTTACCTCTAAAAAGCCTCAATCCTGCTTGTCTTTGGAGATTCTCTTGGGGAAACAGAAAAAAAAGAAAAAAAGATTAAATTAAAACCCAGCCTCACCGATGTTTGCCACTGGCAAACAGAGGTTCTCCAGGAAGGAAACCAAGTGAGGATTTGATAAATCCACGTCCGTGACTTGTGTTTGTGTGGGAGGCTTTGACAGGGAAAGGATAGTCTGGCTTCTTGTAAGTCAAGACACCTTTGTTGGTTTACACTTTGTCCTAAGATGTGTGAGGTGGGATGTTTGGGCCCCATTTGCTGGGAACATAAAGAGATCCTGACCCTATTCTCCCCTCGTCATTTCGTGACTGAGCAGAAGCTGGTGTCCAGGAGGGGGTGGAGGCAGGCTTCCAGTGCATTTGGACAGCCCTTGGCCAGTAGGATGCTGGAGATCCTAAATCCGCTGGGTGGTGCTAGGTGAGCAAAAGGGGCAGTGGCGGGAGGCAGGGCCCACGGGAGGCCCTCGTCTTGCTGATGAATGCACACTTCCCTGGTGGTGTCTGTCTTTGCATCAGCCCTCTCCTGAGCGACCACGTTAACTCCTAAGGTTCTTTGTGGAATCAACCCAAGCGCCTGGCTCCCTACTATGTAGTTTTGAAAAGGCTTCTCTGTATAAGACACAAGTGGGAACAGATTTACCAAGAGAAATGGCAACAGAGACAGAAATCATAACAGCAAACACAATAATTACAGGATTGCCAAAGACACAATAACAACTCTTTCCCAATGCCTCCCACTGTCCTGGCTGGACTCCCTGATTCCTGAGCCCCGAGGCCTCTGCCCATGATGACTGCGGTCCCCGCACTAAGTGCCGGGCCTGCTCCTCGGTGGTTCCAGGGCCTTGCCTGAAGTCCTGGGCACGCACCCCCACTGTGGCGGTGGGAGCTTTAAATAAACACAGCCAAAGGGAAGCGAGAGGGAAATAAGAGGCCTGTGTTCTCACACGGCACACAGCAAGGCTCCTTGTGACTCCAACACAGGGAGCTCCCCTTCCAGCTGTCCCAAACATTTTCTCTTCCAAGAAAGTACTTTACAAATGATACCTTGGACAACAGGAACAGTTTTGAGTCACCAACCACACAGTGAGCTGGAGGTTTGGGAAAGTCCCTTGGTGCTGGGTCAAGGCGGGCGGCATGGGAGGCTGGGACATGGTGTTCCTGTGGTCTCCAGGTGTGATCCACATGCTGGCTTTCTCTCCTCTGCTCAAGAGAGTGTTGGCGTGGGCTGTGGTCTTGGCTGCCCAGCCAGGGTCTGTGTGGGTTTCTTAGCTTTACCAGGTTAGCTGGGGATTCCTTGTTCTCTTTCTTCTTCTTTCCCATCTGTGATCTCTCTCTCTCTCTCTCTCTCTCTCTCTCTCTCTCCCTCCCTCTCTCCATCTTATTTTTCATTTACTGAGCATTTACTATGCACATAATACTGTGCTCGACATTCAGGAGGCTGCAAAGAAGTAAAAGCCCATGTTTTCATTTTCCAAGGAGCTGAGAGCCTGGTACTGGAGACTGTAACCTGGACTAGGAGTAAAGAGTCCTGGATTCTAGAACTTGTCTGTCACAGATCAGTGATATGACCGGAGGCATATCAGGACATTTTTTTGAGTTCAGTTTCCCCACCTGTAAAACAAGGGGTCATGCAAGGTTATCCCATCTTTTCTTAAACTCTGTGGAGTTTTTGTGGTGTCAAATAAGCAGTTTGTTTATTTGGTGAGGAAAGATGGCATTACAGGGTTCTTGGAGGAAGCTTTGTGGAAGAGATGGGATTTGAGTTAAGTCCCAAAGGATGCATAGAGAATATTAGCAAAGAGAAAACAACATACAAATTCAAGGGACTGGGGGCATTTGGGAGGAGGAAGTTATAAGGAAGCTCTGGGTAAGGATGAGTGCAAGAGGAATTGAAAAGAAGGGGACGATGAAGCAAGTATTGTGAAAAATAGATCTTGGATCTGGGAAGAAACAAGCGAGAAAAGCCAAGGAGCTTCTTGGTTTTTGATTTGAAACACAAACCATCTCAATAATGGTAGTATCACTGATAGAAGTAGAAGACAATAAAGGGAGTGGGTGTAATGAGGGAGGGGCTGAGTTCAGTTTCAGATGTGTTGACTTTGAGGTGGGAATAGGACATCTGTTGGATATTTCCGGTGCGTCTAACCAACACTTAGGAAAAAGGTCATGAATGATCTTCAAAGATTGGGGAGTTGCTTGATTGGTTAGAGGTGCATGCTGAAGTGATGAGACTGGATAAGAGCTTTGCCAAACTGTGAGAAAAAGGAAGAACAGAGAGTTAAACAATGAAATTTGGGGACTGCCCACCATTCAAGGAGAAGTTAATGAAGGAGACAGAGGAATTATAGAGGGAATTTGTTTCCAGGCAGGTGGGGAAGATGTCTACTAGTTCTGAAAAATGAAGAGAAAATGCTTCTTGGGATGGCAAACAGATGGTCATTATTGCACTTTCTTGATTTCGTTTTTAGTTCTGTCTTTTACGGAAATGTCTGATGGGACTTTTAGGGGAGTTTGGTGGAATTAATTTCTCTAAGGGTCTTTTTGCTTGTTCATTTATATTAAAGAGAAAACCTGGAGGAAATTGAGTTGAAGTGTGGAAAACCTTTGTTTTAAAATATTATTGCCAGATTTGTAGTTAATTTAGTGTAATGACTTCTTGATTTTTTAAACATTGGTATCTAAGTGAGATTGAAACATGTAAAGCATATTGACTTTTGGGGAGAGGCCATGTCACAGGCCACTTTGGGTACCCTTGTCCCCAGAAAAATACACAAAAAATTAGCATGCCAAGTTAGGTGTAGATTCCCAAAAGCCCCTATGAGGCCATGTAGCCAAGTGAAGACCTCTCAAACAGGTTCCAGGTCCCTACATTATGTAATGCCTCTTCCCATTTTTCTTATTTATAAAATAAAGACAATACTTAGTACAATGAAGATTAAATGAGTGAACACAAAGTGCTCAAAACAAAACATAACACATAATGAGCACTCAATAGTCATTATCAATTATGGTTATAATTGTTATGTTATTAGATGAAATTTTCTCAACTAAATAACTGTTTTCTGGACAAAGCCCTTTTTTCCTAAAGTATTCTCTCACTCACTCAGTCATTCACTCATTCAATTAGTCATTCAGTCATTCACACACTCACTCATTTCTTTCTCACTTTTTATTAATTTGTTCTAGGGTCTAGGGAATCCAAGAAAACCAAAACTGCAATCCTCATCATCCAGAAGCTCTCAACCCAGACATAGAAACAGAAACTTACTCTCCCCTAAAGGTTTAAAAGTTGAGGTTTCAACTAAGAAAAAGGCAAGGAAGGAAATAAGTTTGAAGCAATAGACTGTTTCTGTTGGTGAGATTTTAGAAGATGATTGTAGTAATATGTTCCATGCATTGAGATCTTATGTGTTTGGAATCCACTAACTTGGAGTTGATGAGAGTGGAATTAAATCCTAGTGAGACTGAATAGTAGCATCACTTCCTACCAGTCGTAAAAATGAGGTTTATCATGCCATGTAATAATACAAAGAACCAAGGGATCTTTGGTAAGACTCTGATTTTACCTCTATTTGCAGCATCCTGAAGCTACTGTCATTTGCTTACATCAGATGTGAGCTACTGGAGTGCAGGGAATCTATCTCATTCATTTTAGTGCCTGATACTGGCTAATTGGGTGTATGATTGTATTTAAAGGGGCAAAAACTTTCCCATTCATTCTTCAGGCCATTTTAACAGAACACATTTACATAGAACTCATTAAGGTGAACTTCCCGATGATGATTATTTGCTCATTATGATGTCTGTCTGGAAAACACCTTGTTAATCTCTGATTTGTATTGTTTTAGAATGTACTAAAGTAACTTTAAACATATTGAATAATTTAGAAGTTTCACTAACTCAGAATGACCTTACCCATTACATTAAATTGGCGTGGTGTTAATATAGACTCTTTTATTTTTATTTATTTATTTATTTTTTATTTATTATTTTTTTTAAAGATTTTTATTGGGAAATTGGGGGGATGGGAACAGTGCTGGGGAATTGGGGAAAGGGGAACAGACAAGTTGCTGTCGTTTTTGTTCTTCAGTCTAGTTGTGGAGGACGTTGCTTCACTGGCCCAAGTTGGCACCATCATTGCGCTCTTCTCTGGTGAGGCAGATCAGTCGCCGGCCTCTGGACGGCCGCTCACTGCGGCTGCTGGCCGCTCACGCTGGCTGCTGGCCGCTCACGCTGGCTGCTGGCCACACACGGTAGCCCATGGCAATCCACTGCCACAGGGGCTGCAGCCCACGCCGTCGCCGGCGACTCATGGCAGCCCAGCTCCAGGTTGAGCTGTTGTTCAGCATCTTAGCTGTGGAGGGCAGTGTCACTGGCCCTCATATGTGGGATCCGAACCGGGGCCCTCTGGCATCCCAAGCGAGTTCTTAACCATCGCGCCACTCGGCCGGCCCAATATAGACTCTTTTAGAAAGCTTTTATCTAAGAAGGAAAATGGAAGAAAAGACTAAGAATTCACTTACCTTTGGTGTCTTTGGGACTAAAAAGAGGCTTCATTAAGCATTTTTTAAAAATTAAAATTCTTTTGAAATAGTTTTATATACCACTTGAGTACCATTATGTATTTTTTACATTAGGGCTGAACAAGCTTCTGAATATAGAATCAAACTGGGATTTGCTTCTGAACAATATGAAGGGAAAAACAGCTGTTTTCTTCATTGATGGTATCTGGGTGTATTAGGAAAATCTACAGTGAGTTAAAACATTTTTCATAAGAACTAAGGACAAAGTGCCCCATTTTATTGAATGAGGGAGAATGTGGAACAAAACCCAAACTGCTTGGTCTGGCTTTTAAGGACAACCAGTGTCCAAGTTCAACCTACTTTTCTAGTCTGTCTTTCCATGTCCTCCCAATTGTACCCTCCCATTTACTCAGATACATCGACTTACACTTCCCCAAGCCTATGTGCTCCCAGCCTGTTACCTCTACCTCTCACGGCCCACTGAATTCCTCCCCCAACTCCAGGACTTAACATTCAGATAAAATCCTAACCTTCTCTGGGAAATATTCTTATCTCGCTGTAGGTCCCATTTGGAAATTATTCCCCCACTCACACTTCTTTTTAAATTACTGGTTATTGAGCCATTGCTCCAGGCCTGTCATTGTGCTAAGTGCTCTACAGGCATTATCATAAGGACACTATGAGGTAGGCAATGTTATTAGCTCCAGTTACAGGCAGAGGAACAGGTTTTGAATGGCTAATTAATTTTCTCAAGATCATATAGCAAGGGAATGACAGAGCTGAGATGTCAACCCATTTCCAGCTGAACCCCAAACCTGCGTGCTCACCCACCGTATTATTCTGCTTCCCCTCGGCTCTCTTTTATTTTACTCCTTTGTTATTAAAATAGACTTCCTTTTAATTTAAAATTTTTTTAGTATTTTTGCTGTTTCTCCTGCACTTTTCACTGATTTTCAAGTGGACCATTAAGACTTGGAGGGCAAAGATCATGTCTTCTTTTTACTATTTCCCGTTGGTTTCTAGCACTGTATTTTTCACATAATTGATGCTTGGTAAGTACTTCCTGAAGAAATAACAGTAAAGTGGAATGATTGGAATCAAATGAATTTCCCAAATCTTGAAGGTCAGAATAAACCTACAACTTAGGTTTCCATCCTCCCAGTGTTATGGAGTGAATATTTGAGTCACCTGTTGAAGCCCTAATCTCCAGTGTGATGGCATTTGGAGATGGGGCCTTTGGGAAGTGATTAGGGTTAGATGAGATCATGAAAGTGGGACCCTCATGATGGGATTAGAGGCCTTATAAGAAGAGGAAGAGAGAAGAGAGAAGAGAGAAGAAGAAGAAGAGGAAGAAGAAGAAGAAGAAGAAGGAGAAGAAGAAGGAGGAGGAGGAGGAGGAGGAGGAGGAGGAAGAGAGAGAGAGAGAGAGAGGTCTCATTACTATGTGAGGACAGAGTGAGAAGGCAGCTGTCTATAAGCCAAGCTAAGAGCTCTCACTGGGAACCCAGTTGGTGGGCACTTTGACCTTGGACTTCTAGCTTCCAAAATGGTGAGAAAATACATGTCTGTTGCTTAAGCCACCTAGCTTATGGCATTTGTTATAGCAGCCTGGGCAGACTAAGATACAGTGGTATATTAGAAATGAGAGGTCCTTAGAAAATTTATGGAGGGTTGGGATGAATGAGAACCACTAAAAGGGGCACCTAGAGAGAGATCGGCTGTGGGAGCCTCCCTGGGTGCCTGGCTCCTATCAAGTAGCCTTGTGAGCAGTCCAAGCATGATGTTCCATCCAGAAAAAAGACAAATTTGATATCTAACTCCGATGAGGACAACCTTTACTTCAGTCTCAAATAATAAAAAAGGATACCGCAGAACATTCTCTTCACTCATGACGCTCTTCCAAAGTTCTACTGATCAGAACTTGGCAGCCTCCCTAAACACCTGGCTCCAGGTTCACACGCAGCCTCTCTGGCTCCGATCCCTTCTCCCAGTGCAATCTATACTCAGGTTGGTACCTGAGTACCGCTAGCCTAGTGTGTGAACACGTGTTCCTGAGAAGACAGGAGTGGGTTGGAGGTAGGGAAGGTCCTCATCATTGTAGCAGACTGAGATTATTCTAGAGCTTCTGGTAAAAGCACTTTGGGAAGACTTGAGAGGCAGCTTGGTGTTCAGGTACTCTAATGAGTTGAAGATCACATGAGCACCCTGTAGTAGCTTTGAAAAAGGGATGTGAGCCACGTAAGTGTGTACGTGGTGGTATACTGGGGTGGCAGGGATGAGAAGGGACCGGAGAGTCATTGCAGGACTTTCAATATTACTGTAAAGACACCTAAGCCCACTGAGCACTTATTAGGCACCGTTCCTTGGTTTATCTGTATTATCTCATTTGATTCCTTCAATAAACTTCTGACATAGGCTCTTTGAAGAGCACCCATTTCACAGATGAGGAAATTCAGGCAGGGAGAGGATAAATCAGGTTCTCAAGGTTATGGACAATAACTGGAAGAACCAGGAATTGAGTCCACAAAGATTGGTCTGAAGTGTGTGCTTTTAATCACTCTTTTGTGCAGCTTCTGGTTGGGGGAACACAGCCCAGACTCTCCCCTCAGATGAGGGTCCAAAGTAGAAGAGTTGCCGGTCACCGCTGGCTTGCCATTTTCTAGGGGTAACCACTTTGGGAGCAGCAATTGTTGAGTCTCAATTAACATACATTTGCTACTTCCTTGATTTCCAATTGCATTTATATAGGAGAAAGACTGATATTTTGGGGTGAGAGGGCAGGTCAAAGGAAGGTAGCAAGTCACAAGTGAAAAAGGGTTCCTAACAGCAATCCTTATAGACCTAGGCTGGGTTAGGTTGCAGTACAATTACAAACCACTCCTCAGTCCCAGTAGCTTAATAGTATGTGTCTGTTTCTCATGCGACATGTGCAGTACAGGCCAGCAGGGTGTTCTGTAAGTACTCAGGGCTTTGGAGTGACAGAGCTCCATCCTGATAAGTACTCACAACATCACTGCAATAAGGGAAGCCAAAGAGGTGAATCTTGCACCAGCACTTAAAATGGTCACCTGGAGTGACTTAAGTCACTCCCTTTGACATTTCACTGGATAAAGCAGATTATATGTCCAAGCCTCATTTCAAGGGGTGGAGGTAGAAAAGTGTAATCATACCATCTTTCTGGAGGGAGAACCAGAAATAGTTGATGAATAACACCCAAGCCACCCCAGTGCCTGGACAGGCTGAAGCATTCAGCACTGGGATGGATGTCACATGAAACAGTTTGCAGACACAGAGGAGAGACGCAAATGGAACTACCACATTCTTTCCCCCACACTGGTCACTCATTCCAGTGGGCGAAGACAGAGAATGTACTGAGAAGATGCCCAGAGAAAACATCATCATTTAAAAATATTATTATACAAAAAAGTATTTCCTACTCATCTGATTATGCGAACTAAGAGCAATTATGTGGTTGCATGTTGTCATAGGAAACAAGCTCTCCTTGTGTTTCTGTCCAGACTTCATGGCCATTTTCATCTTCAAAAACGTCTACATGCAAGAACTTTTACTCAAAATCCACAGTTCATGAAATTTTATCAAGTGGCAATATTAAACCCAATTTACTTATTTCTTTTTAAGTATCCTTTTGTGGTGGTGTTTTGTTTTTTTTTTCTCCTCAAAGTTTGAGTTAAGAACCCTCTTAAGGTTGATAAGAATGCTTTTATTTTCCCATTTGATTAATGAGTGCTTTTTCAATTAGGTTTCTTTAGAATTGGAAACAAAGTTACTTTAGACAGATTCTGATGTTTCCTAGAGTACGAAGTTAGTAGATTTGAATTCACTCTCTTCTCCTTTTCTCTTCTCATCTCCTTTCCTCTCCTTGCCTCAAGTATCACCCCCTTCCTTCTCTCTCCCTTCCTCTCCCATTCCCTTTCTCTCTGTCTCCTTCCATCACTCCCTTCCTATCATCTACGTAATTGTCATTTTACCAGCTCCACATGCCAGCTGTTGACCAAGACTTACCTATTCAAAGGTCAATGCCAAATACCATTTTCTTGGGGAAACCTTTCTTGTCCCGTCATGCCAGTTTGTGTCCTTGGCATGAACATCTATAATATTAAGGTTCTCTTTAGAGCAGTTATAAAAATGTATTTCTATGATTATTCGTGGAGTTGTTTGTTCAACGTCTTTCTCCCTAACAAAACTGCAAGCTGCGTGAAAGCAGGTGCCAGGATTCTCAAGTTCATTAACTGTGGTTACAGATCCTAACACAACACCTGAGCCATGACAGGTGCTCAATAACTGTTGGGAGGCCTATTTAGTCAGCAATGCTATTACTTTCCCCCATATTTATGTTTGGGTGACTTGGTGGCTTTTGGGGGGATTGAAAGGTACAGGTCAATTCAGGTGGGACTGAACTGACAGCAGAAAACCCCTGTAAAAATGAGAACAGCAGTGACAAAAATACTTGCTCAACGCCATTTTGTTTTGTAGGTGGTGGCCAATTGACATTTTAGACCAATATGCTATGCTATGGCTTCAAAACTCTGAAGTTTCAAGTGATATTGATGGAGTGGTACATGGGGGGGGGAAAGAGGGTGAAAACCCCAGTTTTTCCACCAGTTACGTAAGGTCCTTTTCTGCCTGCCAGCATGTCTGATATGATAGACTGAAAGCACCATTTTCTTGGTAAAACAAACACAGACTTCTCTTTAAAAACACCTTTTGATACTTTATGAGTAGGGCTGGTGTATGTAACCGATCAAGACCAACATGTGGCTTTATTATGACATTTAGCTGATTAAAATAGTCTAGACATAAACTTGAGATTTCAGAAATGTTTAAGTTAAGTAAGAAATACATTTTAATGTACAGTAGATGTGTACTTAGTCCTAGGCCACCTGTATCCCTGCAGGAATTACAGAGCAGGAAGTACTTTTGACTCAAGAAGTGTGTCTGAAAATTAAGGTTGTAAATTAACAACAGCTTGTCTATTAGATTATTTCAGCCATAAAGGACTCAGTATGTTTCAAAATGCTCGTGATTTTCAATACATTTCTGTGGCTCGGTTTAATAAAGAGGGATGCTGGGAAGGGCTTTGGCTTGAAGGGCTGCAAAGGCACATTTTTAGAAAATCCCAGAGAATAAATAGTAGCTGCTAGTTAGGCTGTGGTAAAACACACCTGTGGCTGATGGAAAGGGAGACGGTGGAGCCGCCTCTTGGCTCCAGCCCCTGGGCCTCCGCCAAGGGGGGTGCGGTGGCTTCGTGGTCTGGGCCTGGCCTTGGCCCCAGTGCCAGGAGCACCAGCGTCCTCCTGCCTCTGAGGCCTTGGGGACAGCAGTCGTTCCCTCTGGTTTTGTTTTCCTGGTCTGTAACTCGTAAGTAATGAGGCCTAATTAACACACGGGGTGGCTGCGAGGAGTAGTTGGCTCATGTGTGGGTGCCACGCACTTGGAAATGGAGTATCTTATGGTTTGTTGGAGGGTGATCCTCAGGCTTCGCTTGTCATTTTTGAGTACTTTTTTTCACCCATGTGACCCTTTTTGGGCATGTAGGAGGGGGTTGCAATCAGGGTAAGATGTGCCTGTGGTGCAGGGACATGCTTCTCTGGCATTTTGAGAGAGGGAGAGAGAGAGAGAGGGAGAGAGAGACAGAGACAGAGACAGAGAGAGAGAGAGAGAGAGAGAGAGAGAGAGAGAGAGAGAGAGAGAAATTGAAGAAAAAGAAGGAAGAAGAGAAGGAGGAAGAAGAGAAGGAGGAAGAGGGAGGGAGAGAACAGAAGAGAGAAAATGTAAAGGGAAGACAGTGAGAGTGGATATTTCGGAGGTCTCTGGGGGCCTAGTTCTCAGGTGGTCTATGAGTTTGGGAAATACTGGAATCAACTGGGCCAGGACCAGGGTAGAACAGAACACGGTGTTTGGCCTTTCTCTCGCAGCCAAACTGTTGAGCTGGCAGGAAGAATTTGTTTTGCCAAGGTTTTAACTCTGTCCATTTCTGGGAACTCTGTTAACCTTTGCCTTTCCCTGGCATTGAATGGCTAGGGCGTTGGCATGGTCGTCAGGAGAATGAGCCTTTCTCCTGGTTTGATTGCTATACTGTGGGATCCTAAGTGGGGTACTCCAGTCATCATCTCATGGGTTTCCTCATTTGAAAAATGAGCAGCATTAGATGATCCCAGGTGTATCAGTTAGTTTTCGCTGCCTGACAAACCACCCTGAAATGCTGTGGTTTAACACAGCAACCATGTCTTTCTGTGGTTTGGCTTTGGGGACTGGCCACCCCTGGGTGGTGTTGCTGTTCTCGACTGGGCTTCACTGACCTCAGCTGGGCCTTGCTCATGTGTCTGTGGTCAGCTCATGGGGCAGCTGGGGCCAATGGTTTAATGGTGGCCATGTCTGGATGATGGGATGACTGAAGCCTTTCTTCACAAGCTCGCTCGTCACCCAGCAGTCAAGGCCAGGCTGATTCACGCCGTGGTCAAGGGTTCCAAAAGAGTGGAAACTGTGAGGTCTCTGGAGGCCTGGGCTCAGAACTGGCACAGTCAAGTCCTACACCGGCTGAGATTGGAGGGTCGGGAAATAAACTCCTCTGCTTGAAGGGAGCAGCTGCAGAGTGCTGGGGCCAACAAGTTCTCCAAACTACCACACCAAGGCACCTTTTAGCCCCAATAGGCAATGAACAGAAATTAGGACTAATAGCAGGACAGCGTCTAGTTTTTTGAGTTCAGCTTTAAGAATTTGAGGTTCCCAGTCCTGGCTGCTGTTCTGAATTCATTATATGACTTTAAATAAATTTTCCAACCTTTTTGTTGACTTTAACCACACTGTACCAGGCTTCTTTTGCTCATATATTACTAAGAAAACCGTCAAATAGTTAAAGAAGCGTTTTACAAGGAGATTTACATATCCACAAAACCTGATGAATAATGAGCATTCAGTAAATAATTATTGAGCACAAAAATTAATACGTATTCATACCTACTTAGGTCTTTTAAAAGTTTTTTGTTTTTTTTTTGCAACACAAATTTTTCCCCACTGTAAAAATTTAGAAAGTGAGTATAAGGAGATGAAAATAGAAGTCATCTTTCACTCTAGCACCAGAAATAATAATGTATAGTAATTAATTTTTTGGTATAGTTCCTTCAAGAATTTTTTTTCAGTGTATATGTATGTAGGTATGTCTGCTGTAAACATGGGAACATACTGTAACACTGTTTTTATAATCTGCTTTATTCACTTTGAGAAATATACATGTACTGCTCATTTTTGATGACTGCATAGTAGGCTAGTACATATAGCTGCCACAACTTACTGAACCCATTCCCTACTGTTGGGCATTTAAATATCTACTGGCTTAAAAAAATTTTTTTTTAAATCATATGAACATTTTATTGCCAAATTCTTGGAATATGTTTGTGGTATAATAAGAGTTATATTTGGTCTTTCTATTTGATTCTTGGCACAGGGCTCCTAAAACCCTTAGAATTTCCTGAGTAGTAGTAGGAGTACTTTTTGTCGTTCATAAGGAGTCCCTTTTCAGCACACTAGAGCTTATGCTAATGAGGTAACTAGGGTGGGGACCCCACATAGTCTCAGCTGGTCACCAGAAAGAACAAGTGATTAGAAGGTTAAAACTTTTAGCCCTACTCATGACCCCTGGGAAGGGGGAACTAGGGGTGGGACTGTAAATTAAACTCTATAGAAACTCTTGAACAATGAGATTTGATGACTTTCTGGGTTGGTGAGAGCATCCACATGCCAAGAGGGTGGCATACCCTAGTTCCACAAGGATGGAAACTCCTGTGCTCCTGACTTCCAGATCTCACTCTATGCACCGTTTCATCTGGCTGTTCATCTGTATTCTTTATAATATCCATTGCAATAAACTGTTAATCTAGTAAGTACACTTTTTCCTGAGTTGTGTGAGCCACTCTAGAAAATTTATTAAACCTGAGGAGGGGATCGTGGAACCCTCTGATTTACACCCAGTGGGTCAGAAGCACAAGTAACAACCTGGACTTCTGATTGGCATCTGAAATGGGAGGGGGAAGTCTTGTGGGACCGAGCCCTTAACCTGTGAGATCTGATGCTAATTCCAGGTGTTAGAATTGAGTTAAATTTGTAGGCCAACTGATCGATATCTGCTGAGAATTGGAGAATTGCTTGGTGGTGTTGGAAAACACTCCACCATTCTTAAATATTTCCTTAAGATATATTTCTAGAAGTGGTGTTGCTATGTCAAAGGGTAGGCATATTTTAAAGATTTTTTTGATTCATTCTGAAAAATTCAAGAAAAGTTCAAACCACTTGCTCATACATTAATTATTGATAAGAATGCCTATATTCTTTAGTCTACCATGTTCAACACAAACTTATAAATGGTTCTGAATCCTTCTGAGATAACTCTATATCTCATCAGAGGTTATACAGTAGTCCCCCTTATGCTCAGGAGATAAGTTCTAGACCCCAATGGATGCCTGAAATTGCAACAGTATCAAACCCTATATATACTATGCTTTTTCCTATACATACATACCTATGGTAAAGTTTAATTTATGTTAGGCATAGTTAACAGCAGTAACTAATAATAAAATAGAAGACTTATAACAGTATACTATACTAAAAGTTATGTGAATGTGGTCTCTCTTTCTCTCAAAATAGTGTACTGAATTCACTCTTCTTGTGGTGATGTCAGATGATATAATACCTACACAATGAGATGAAGTGAGGTGAATGACGTAGGCATTGTGACATAGCATTAGGCTACTATAAGGGTGACTTGAACACAAGCACTGTGATAACTCGGCAGTCAATCATATAACCTAGACGACTAAGTGACTAACAGGCTGGTTGCGTATGTGGTGCGGAGACAGTGGACAAAGGGATGATTCACGTCCTGGGCAGGATGGAGCAAGGCGGCGTGAGATTTCATCACCCTACTCAGAACAGTGCACAATTTAAAACTCATGAATTGTTTATTTCTGGAATGTTCCATTTAATATTTTTGGACCACAGTTGACCACAGGTAACTGAAACCATGGAAAGTGAAACCGCAGATAAGCAGAAACTACTATGCAACTCTCAAGATAAACAAATTGCAGACCTGGAAAGAATCTCTAAGGTCATTAAGCCTAACCCCATAGGTAAAGCTCAAATGCTAGCACCTTCTAGCTGCATTCACTTAAAAGCATCGGGTTTAAAGAAACACAGCAGACATAACATGAAGGTGTATCTGACAAACATCAGCCCCACTTAGGGCTGTTGAGCGTGACTGAGTTTCTGCTCCTTCTAGGACAAGGGGAAGGAGACACAGTGGACTTCCAAATGGCCCTGGTTTCCACAAAGGAGTAAAACGACTCTTCCTGTAGCTCAGTTCTCATGCCTCTCAACACAGCACACTAAAATAACTAGCAGACTATCTTCTCAGTGCTGGGACTTTGAGAGAAATTACAAATGTAAGGCTAGAGCATTCTTCCATCAGCAGGGAAATGAAAATGCACATCTCTGGAACAAGCTTAAGACATAGGTTCATTCCACTGGAAGTTTTCTGCCACTCTTTACAAATTTTATAAGTGAGGACAACTAGCCCTTCTTCATTCTCTTCAGTGTGCAGAGTTCTAATCCTTGTCTTTGGTTAGCACACAGTTCAAGCTCAGAGAGAAGATTTACAAAAAGCAAAACAAAACACACATGTAACTATCCTTCAGTCCCACTTTTTCCTAGACCCTGTTTCTTTTTTCCAAAGGGAGGATAGATCTCTAACTAGTGGTAGTACTTGTTCACGCTCCTATAAATGGGTGAGAGTGCCAATTTCCTGACATGTGTATGCAACAGGTTCATACCTGGTGAGTGTTCATCCTCTTCAATGACCATTTTTATTGGCCAAGCTTGTCAGTCTGACTCCTTTTCCCCTTACAATGCATTCTTTTCTAGAAGGTTCTCATGCAGCATAACTTCCTGATGCATCCACCTCACTGGAAGTGGATCTGAATTGTGCTTATTGGACATGGCTTTGGCACACTTTTTGAAAAACACAACATCTACCAAATTTCTCGTATTTGGGCTCCACTCTCATTTTCCCCAGAAATCCCAATAGTATTCACTTTGGGGTTCCTCACGAAGTTTCCTTAGTTTCTTCATGTACTTCACTGGAGCATAGAGACTTAAATCACAACAATGACGTGCTTTGTTAATAATCATCCCCCACCTTTTTTTTTACAGAGAAGATACAAGCACAACAATAACCATAGAGTTTCGTGTTTCTTATCACCTGATGATGTTGTCTCCCAGTCAGCAGGCTTGTGCCTCCATTGTTTCTTTCTTTTTTTTTTTTTCTTGAATGTGATGAAAAAGCCTCATTTGATTTCTCGAACATTTGCATCTTTCTTTAGTTCGTTCTGACTATGTTCCTTGGCCATGTTATTATAATATCATTAATCAAAGCAACAACAACACAACAATGGCATTTCAGTACTCTTGGTGTCCTTATAGACTATTTACAGAGAGAAGATCAGTTCTGGATTTGTCAAAGTTGGCAGAAAATGTTTTCCAGGATTTCAAGATAGACTTTGAAGACATGGAAAAGAAACTTGGCAATGTGCTGTGGTTAAATTTTTTTCAAGGTCAGAGCAATTTTACTTGTAAAAAATGGCTAGAAAATATCTTGTTTTGAGGAGAATTTAGAGGATACATATGTACTTTCAAAACCCTTCTACTCAAAGCCTTGTTCAAACACCCTTTTCTCTGGGTGGTGTTCCTGCCTCTTCACTTTGACCTCTTCAAGGTTCTTTCTTGCATTTTCTTACATGGTAGTGATACACCCCCCCCCCTCTCTCTCTCTCCCCTAAACATGTCTTTAAAACTTTGCAATATTGTTAGTTCTTTGAGGCAGGAGTCTTGGCCCATCAATCTTTCTGTTCCTAGCTCCTAAGACAGCACCTGACACACAAGAGATACTGAATCAATGCTTGTTGAATGAAGCAACAGAACTGAGAAGGAAGGACTACTTGCAAGGATAACTTACCCAGAGGCAATCTCTCCGGAACATAAACAGTTGTACATAGGAGACAAACACTAGGACAAAAGAATTGAGAAGGAGGCTATAAGGAACTTAAGTCTTGAAAAATCTCAAGTTCATACCTTCTCGGTTGTTTTTCAATCAATTCAGTTTGACCTACTCTAATGTCATGTATTCAACATCATTAGTGGTCTGACACTGTGTGGGGGTGTTGTGTTGGTCTCAGCCTATCAATCGTGATGCTATCAACTAGGAATGCCTGACTGAGGCACTCTCCAGAGCTCATGCTATTGTGGCTGGACTCCCACAAACATTTCCCCCACCTGAGCCAATGCTGTGGCTGGACCAGTCTTTGTTATTCTTATTGGGATAGTAGGGCACACCCCAACAACAACCATCAGGGAACTGGAAGGACAAGATTAGTACTCTCAGATCTTGGAGAGTACACGGCACACCTGAGGGGCACACAGTGAGATTGTGGGGCTCTGCCTTTGTTAGTGTCTGAGGGTGTGGTGTCGAGAGTTTAGTGGGCTCACTCTTTGTTGGTGCATTTAAAGCATAAGAGTGGGAATTAGGGGTGGGATGGGAGAAGTGGGGTCGCTCACGTGGTCAGTTATCTAGGCCACCCAGGGCTTCTAAAAGGGGAACTTCATCAGAGGCATTTTTCTGTCTGTTGAGAGCTTGCTTCCAGGAGTATCCCCTGTTTGGCTCAAGTAAATTCTAAAACATAAAAAATAAAAAATAAAGGGGAACTTCATGGATGAGGGCGGGCTGGTTCCTTTAGTTGGTTTGCTAGTCGCTGTTTCCTACAGCTGCCAGGCTGTTTATTTGAGATGGATGGCTTTGAAATGGATGCATCAGCACTCAAAAAGCTTAACGTCAGGCACTTCTACTACAGGGGGATATGAAGAAAAATGAAGTCCTGCATCTGTCCTCAAAGAACTCACAGTGCTTAGCGGTAGTGCAGAGGACGGCAAGCCTGCAGTAAGGGGGAAGGAGGCTCTGGAAAGTTCCACAGATATTCTCCTTTGGTTTTCTGGAAGTTTTCCAGGTGGACTAGACAAAGAAATGTAGGCTGTGTGGTGGGAGGAAAACTTGTTCCAGGAAGAGTTAGCAGGGTAAAGAAAGGCACAGAATCACAGAACAGCACGTAGTGCTTGGAGAAATAAAAATAGTTGTTGGAACATAGAGTACAGGTTGAAGAACATCAAAGGATGAACGAAGCGCGTGAGAGAGGGCAACACATGAAGGCCCTATTGTTTCATTAAGAAGTTTAGCCAGGAGTTTTCAAATTGTGCTTCCTTTAAAGCAGGAATTTAACTTCCGGAAGTTGGTGTGATCCACTATCTGCTCCCTGTATGTTGTTGTAAAAAGTTAGTAAAAAATCAATTTGTTCGTCTTCTTCCAGGATAAAAGTTCCCTGAGGGTAGGAACTTCACATGTAGCATGTGCTGTCATGGGAATGATCATACTATTTAGTGGTCTGATGGGTGCAGAATAATCTTTGACTTTCTTGGTGAGAGGAATGTGCTTTGTACAAATGCCGTAGACAAAAGTGGCGATTCAGACAAAAGGCCAGTTTGGTGTTAAGATAGAACATACCCTGTTGGTGGGAATGTAAAACAGTGCAGCCGCTATAGAAAACAGTGTGGAGGCTCCTCGAAAAATTAGCAGTAGAACTGCCATATGATCTAACAATCCCAAACAAACGTAAAAGGTTCCCAAAGGTCCCTGTGAATATATTCAATAGTCTACGATGATTTACACATGAGAACATTGAACTAAATTATTTCAAATTTCTCCGTCAGAACTAAAGTGCTACCTTTTTTTCCTCAAGGAAGGTAGGGTGGTAGTGATGGAAAAACTAACAAGGAAAAGAGAATAAAGATAATAGGAAAAGAGTGATACATATAATAGGCATTCACTGTCATATTTGTTATCTTTTAAGCTCTTGCAACAGTTCTCTGAGGGAGGTATTATTATTTTTGTGTTTTAAAAAGGGGGAAACTGAGGTTTATGTTGATTAAATGACTTTCCTTAGGCTAAAGCAAAAGAACTTGTATTTTAACATAGATGTATGATTGATCTGTCCATAATTCCACTGTTGCTTTTGAGAAAGAAAATTACATTATAATGATTCACTCATATATTCAAGCAACAAGCATTTATTGAGCAGCTACCATGCATTGAGAGAGATACTGACTTTATGTTCGAACTTCCAGAATGTAAAGTGAATGGGGGCCTTTGGAACTGTCTGATGGTGTGTCCCCACACAGAAACATTTTGTCTTTATTAAAAAAATGGAAGGAACTGATTTATCATGAAAGAAGAGAGAGAAGGAATCTGTGAAAGCAGGCAGCAATATATTTGACCTGGTTCCACCAATTCTTATCTGTAAGAGTACTACTTCCCCAGCGCCATAGTATAATGTTAAAGGTATCCTCAGGTTTGTCCACTTGGCACTGCTGTGTCCTTAAGAGAACAGCACTTCTTTATATTGGGGAACACCCCCACCCCCACCCCCACCACCATCACAGTGTGTATGAATGTGGGAGCTGGCGTGTTTTTATTGGACTCCATGTACCTGGCCACAGAAATTGTTCTAGAGAAGACAGCTGCCCAACCACAGTATCTCGGCCCCACTTCCTGCCACAGCGATTAGTTCAAGAGGTGGACATGCGATCCAAGCCCGATCGGAGTAATTCTCTGGGATTTTTCAGCTTGAAAATAAGAGAATAAGGCCCTTTTCTCTCTCATGACAAAATAGGAAGGTGTGAGCCAGGAGCTGCTGGTGGCCCTGGTTCTGCCTCCTGCAAAAGCCGGACTGAAGGACCGAAGCCAACAGGCAGAGAGAAGCAGAAACAGGAAATGAAGCAAGTCCTGACAGGTTGAGGCTCGAGGCCCCCAGAGCTGCTCCTGTCCATTCCTTCCCAAGCTCCACACCTGGGGGCTCCTTGGCATCCTTTCAACAAATCCTTTCTTCTGTAAAAGCTGTTTGGAGTTTGAGTTTTGCTATTTGCATCCCAAAGAATCTGAACTAGTGCAAGGAATGCTTGGAAACTGGGGAGCCACAAAGCTGAGGTGTTTGAAAGGCCACATCACCTTCCCCTTGCCGATTTGTATGAGGGAGGGCAAGGCAAGGAGGAAGCAGAGCAGGCCTTGTCTCCAGCGGTCCTCTCCTTAGGCACCCTGGTAAGAGCTACAGGTGTGATGCCCGAACTCCTCCATGATCTCTGAGGAATCTTGGCTTGGCCAATATTAGGGGAAAAGACTCAAGTAGGAAAAATAAAGGACCATATAGAAGTTGAGTCACTGGGCTTCTCACTTCTGGTCCTTCATTTTAGTTTTCTCCAACATAACCTTTTTGTGGTAATAATCCACCAGTTTATACCGTTAGCACTTCCCTTGTGCCTGGCACTGCTCCAAGTTCTCTACAAGACCAATGACGCCAGTATTACATTTAACCTTATTTTACAGATGAGGAAAATGAGACACAGAGAGACTGAATAAATTGTCCAAGACAGGGTCAAGCTGAAATCCCAGGTGGTCTGGCTCCAAAGCTCATGCTAAACATCCCATTTAGTAAGACTGACCTTGAGGCCATTTCTATTCTTTCCACCTCCCCGTACCAGGACACTTATTACCAATATATTTAGTGCATGGCTGATACCATCACATGCTTTTCTTTATCTTTTCATTTGGTCCATATCCTCAACCAGACACCATGAAGCCAGTGGCCATGGCTTTTCTCTTTGAGTCACCCAAGCCCCAGCATGACACCCAACATCAGATGGTAAATGATTGTGATATCAAATTCTGTGCTTTTAAACATCACTCAGTTGCAGACATGAATGTAATAACACTTTACACAAGTTTTAGGGGAAGGGAAATGAAGAAGAAATTGGTTTCCCCCTTCCTTTCTTGTTTCTTCTTGACACTCCAAAAACAAACTACGAGGAATTTTTATAAGAACAGCTCCCCCCCCACACCCCTTTGTTGAGCATTTCCCTATAAAGAGTGAATGTCCCATTGAAAAAGTAGCGTTGTTCTCCATACAGCTTTCTCAGGATCCAATTAGTCAGGGCCTGCCTGCTTGGGACACACTATGGATAATTTCAAGTATGACCTTCAGTTTATTTGCACTTTGGGATCAGAAAATAAGCAGTTAAAAGATGTTTGCCCTTAAAAACATGTTAGAGAATTAACTGCTGGCTTGAGATGTTATCGGTGGAGTTTAAGCCCCAAACACATTTTATACCTGAGTTTAAGTCTCTGAAAACAGGGATTTGGTAATTAAAGTGTTGACCTGATGTTATCTCTGATAATATGCAGACAGGCCCAGCTCTGTGGGCAGTGAAATCTTACCGGGCGCGGAGAAAGCAGAGCATGAAAACACTGGAAAAGTTGAAGGAACATTCCTGTAGGCACATCTTGCCTCCACGCCCTCAACTGTAGAAGTAGTTGTAAGGAGTGGTTTCCTTTATTTTTCTTCTTTTCTCCCCCTTTGAGCCTGTACTTCTTTTAAAAATCTGAACCTGAAAATTATACCATTCAAAATAAAATTCAGAAATCTGTTTACCAAAACAGCAGCACACAGCTGTGATTGATGAGAAACCCAAAGGCCTGCGTTTCGGTTGCAAAATTTAATTCTAGGAGACTTTATTTTTGTTGTTGTTGTTGTTTTTTTCTTATAACTTGTGTTTTTGCTTCTTTTCCTTTCTTGTAGCTTTCCCCCCTCGGCACTAAATTATATCTTCGACTTTTGAAATAGCTTCAAAGCGAAAGCCTGCCTTTTTAAAAATAACTCTGTCTCCTCTCAAGGTGGGGTGTTGGAGTTTATTTCAGGTTTTGAGGTAGGACGTACCTCCAGGCCACAGCAAGGGACGATGTCCAGCTGCCTGGGCAGCTCTATTCCTCCCCTTTGTCCTTTCACAGATGTCCATGAGAACCCCAGACGCTACTTTCCCCTCCCTACCATAAGAACCTGTGTTACTGTTATTCAAAAAGATGTATTGACTGCCAGCCACAACGTGGCGGCGTCCTCTGCCCCTGCTTTCATATTTTTATTCTCAAAGGACATCTCTGGGACAGACACTTGCCTCTCTCTCCCCCTGGGATGGCTTACTAACTAGCCTGGCAGAATCCTGCCTCACTCCCTACCCCTAAGCGCTCCTCTCCTTGCTTTCCTGGTGCCACTGGAACATATTTTGTGAGCCAGGCCAGCAGAAGCGCCAGCCGGCACCTCAGGCCTGGCCGCTGGCCAGAGGGGCTGAAGGAGAGCCCGGCAGACGCAGGGTTTCTTGGCAGCCATTTCACACAGAGGGAAGAAGGGCAACCACCAGCCTCCAAACATGCAAACAAACAAACAAACGAACAAAAAGGAAAAAGCCAAATACAAACACAAATGAGAGGATCCACACGCACCCAGGAAGACACGGGATGAAAACTGAAGATTGCTTTTTGCTGGGGCTCTTACCAGCCGTGTGCCTGGTTGTCCCAGAGAGCTGATGGGCCACGGGGTGGTTCTGAGATTCCTGTGGTCTGAGCACACACCCTCCTCATCACCAAGATATGCCTGGAAAAAAGCGGTCATGGTATAGGCCTCTGATTTCTTTCCTGATAAAATAACCTTGACTCTCCAAGGTCGAATGTTCCCACCCCAGCTTTCAGAGAACCAGTCCTTATTCCCGTCCACCAAAACCTGCCGCAAATTAGGTCGTTCCGTCTGTGGCCCCAGAGTCCCAGCTCCTGCCCGTCCTGCCAACACTACAATGTTTTCTTCTCTGCGTTGCCCAGGCTTCGCCAAATGTCAACGTGGAGGATGGTCAACAGGCAAATTATAGAATTTCTTTAAGTGGCAGGCATTAATTGTCATGTGGAGCCAACAAAAATAACCTTGTTTGACATCGGAAAATGATAGATTTTGATACGGCGTCTCTTTCCTGCCCAGCGCTCCACTCATTTTCATTTCTTCTTTTCAGCATTTCACATCTAATTGGAAGCCTGTCCCAAATTATCTTGGAGCCTCAAAAGATGGCCTGAGTTGGCTGGACCTTGGGGTGCATTCCTAATCTTTATGCCATGTCAGCACCCTTCTTTACATGAGTGCCACTTGCTTTTTCATTTTAGGCATAACCCACATCTCAGAGGGGTGGAGGTGACAATTACACTTGGGCAATGAAGACATGGGTAATATCTCTCCTTGGCTGTGCCCATTCCACCAAGCGTAAGAATCTTAAGTGTAGGCCATAGGGCAAGACATATGTAACACCTTCAGCACATTGCTAGTGGGTAGTGTAATAGGTGCTTCGAACGCGAGTTTCTGTCCCTCTTCCCTAATTCCTTAAGCCGTTGTCTGTCTGTCAGTTATGGGAAAAGAGCATTATTTTTAATCTCCTATGACCTTGTAGGGAGGGTGGATCTCAGTACCGCGGGTCTCTTTGCTGAGTTTTTGTGTAACATGGTGTGCACGTTTGAAAAGAGCCATACTGCTCTAGAAGGGAGGAAAGCTATCTAGGACTGGGGTAGTGGTAGGGTGTCTGGGATCAGGAAAGGTATGTATGGTATGGTATAGCAGAAGACGTTAGGGGAGGAGGCATGCTGAATATATGAAGTTGTGGGCTTTGGGGTACATGATATAAACGCTTCCACCCCTTACCTGTCTCCCTCCCTTCCCTCAATGAATTCTGCAGTCATTACATTATTACTAATTCTTACATTATTCACTAATATTCCTAGTGTGAGTGGGTTATTGGGTGGGAGGTGGAGTCCTGTGCATTTGGGCATCAGGGTGAAGACAGGGTCAGACTGAGTGGCATTGATTTTCTCTCATGTGTTTTTTCCTCCCTCGCTCTGTCTCTGCTCTCTCATTTCCTGTTCAGCCCCCCCCCCCTCTGACCCCCTCTCCCTTTCTCTTTGCTGATTTAGAGGCTCTGGGTCATTGAGTTGTCTGTCCTTCTTTGTGCTCCATGCTTTCTAAAGAGAATATAAATTAGGATCCCACGGTATGTAAATTCATGTGTCGGGGACAACGGCGACTGTATTTCTTAATAGGAGAGTGATAATTGAGAAGAAAGGGGCTGGAAAGGGGAAATGCAGTAAGTTAGAGTATTTTATCTGTTTTTATTTTAAACTGGTTTTGGAAGAACACTCTGGGTTGGGGAAGATGGATAAGTAAACAGTGATAGGGTGAGTTGTACTCTAACAAAGTTATTCATAGGCTAGTCGAGTATTACTACACTGGAGAAGAAGATGTAGGCTTCAAAGTGGGATGAAGAGTCATTCAACTTCTAGGCAAGGGGTCGGCAAACTTTTGAGACGGAAGAGCTGCCAGGGGTCAGCAAACTGTGGCTCACGAGCATGTGGCTCTGAAGTAAAGTTGAAAATGAAAATAAAACTACCATAGTTTCATTTATAAAATTTGTAAAGGATATTATTCACGTAATGGTGCTTATGTAAAAACTATATTTATGGCTCTCGAATAATTTTTAAATTGTTGTGAGGGACAGGATTGGCTCTTCCAGGGGTCGGCAAACTTTTGAGGCGGAACGACGTACCCAAAGAGCCGCATGTGGCTCGCGAGCCGCAGTTTGCCAATCCCTGATCTAGGCAATGGTGGCCCCATTATGTGTCCCTGGTTCCATTTTGCAGTCACTGTACACCAGAGATAACCACCCTCCCCCTTGAGAAGTGAACGAGAAGAGGCTTTAATGGGATCTCCCTGTGTCTTTGGCGAGTACCGGAACAGAACCTGCTTTGGTACCCGGAAGCAAGGAGAGCAGGAGCCTAGAGGAGGAAGGGGATGAAAGGTGACCTTGGTGGCTTGTAGTTTTGCCTGAGGCACGGGGAGCTAACATTCGTCCAGGCCCATGGACCACACCACCGCTAACCTCTGTGTGCTGCCCTTGGAGTGGGGTCAGGGTGGGCTGAGAGTCAGGCGAGCCCTGAGAAATCTGGGGTCACAAATCTGAGCTCTTTTCCTTACTAGCTGTGTGATCTTGGGTCACTTAAGCTCTTGGAGCCCTAGCTTCATATTATGTATTGTTTTTCAGTAAACAGTTTCCATGGCATATTTCATATGAAAGAGCCTATGTTTCATAAGTGAGCATAATGTGCCACAGTAATATCCTAGGTTTTAACTATGTTGGTATGGAAGGGGACTATATGCTAACATTACAGTTATACTTTTGTTACCAAAAACATCAGTAAATTGTTTTCAGAGCTTTATTAAGCTGGAAATCTGTATTATTTTTCCTTTGAAAAAGGGCTTATTGGCCAATGTTAGAAAATTGCTACCTCTGACATTTTTTTAATAAGGCATGTGTTAAAGAGTGTGCTAATTACTGTGTGTTGCAACTTTGAATGAAGTATACTTTGAATAAGAGAAATTGCTCAAAGGCCCTGTAGTAGCAGTCTTTTCTTTTCAATATAAACAATTCCTGGCTTCAGAGCAACATTTGGGCTGAATCGCTAAAAGCATCTTTGTTTATTTTTCTCTGCAGAGACATAGTTAATGAGAGTGCTGGGAACTGGGGCTTCGACCAGGTCTGATGTTAACCCCATGAGGATAATTTTGTATTCGATCGGTCAGACTCCAGAATCTTGGAGTCATATATTGGCATATGAGGCATATGTTGGAGTCAAAGATAGCACTTTCAGATCCAGACTTGATGTTTCTGGAAAACTGACTTAGCGATGGGCTTAGCTTTCTTCTGTGTCAGGATGGGGTGGATGTGAGGTTGTGCCTATTTCAGGACAGACTTGTGTCCTGTTTGATTTCAGGGATGGGAGACTTGGCTGGTTTAAACAAGCTGGTTTAGAGCCTTTTCCTGAACTTGTCTACATGTATTCCCTCCCTTCACTCCATACGAGATAAACTAACTGTTAGCTGCATGTTCCAAGTCCAAAATACCTAACCATAGCATTTAAAACCTATCATGTTTATCCCTTATCTATGTTTTCTCCCTCTCACACCTCTCTGATTAGCCTCACAATCCACACTTCTGTCACACCAAATTAAAAAGTTGTTTCCTTGCAGAAAACTATTTATTTTTTCTTTCTTTAATTGAAAATAATTTTTTTATTTTTCAATTACAGTTGGCATACAATATATTAGTTTCATGTGTACAATATAGTGATTAGACATTTATATAACAAAAGTGGTCACCCTGATAAACCTAGTGCCCATCTGACATCATACATACATAGTTATTGCAATATTATTGACTATATCCCTTATACTATACTTTACGTTCCCATGACTATTTTGCAACTACCAATTTGTACTTCTTAATCCCTTCACCTTTCTCACCCATTCTCCTCAACCCCCCTCCAATTTGGAAACCATTAAAATGTTCTCTGTATCTATGAGTTTGTTTCTGTTTTGTTTGTTTGTTCATTTTGTTCTTTAGATTCCACATATAAGTGAAATATATGGCATCTGTATTTCCCTGTCTGACTTATTTCACTTGGTACAATACCCTCTAGGCCCATTTATGTTTTTGCAGATGGCAAGATTTCATTTTTTATGGCTGAGTAATAGTCTATTGTATATATGTACCACTTATTCTTTATCCATTCATCTATTGATGGACTCTTAGTTTGTTTCCATATCTTGGTTATTGTAGATAATGCTGCAGCGAACAATGGATGCATATGCCTTTTTGAATTAGTGTTTTGGGTTTCTTTAAATAAATGCTCAGAAGTAGGATTACTGGGTCCTTTGTCTCTTGTTATAGCCTTTGTTTTAAAGTCTATTTTGTCTGGTAAAAGTATTGCAACCCCAGATATTTTTGTTCGTTTCCATTCTCATGAAATATATTTTTCCACCCCTTTGCTTTTAGTCTGTGTGTGCCTTTTGATCTAAAGTGAGTCTCTTGTTAGTGGCATACGTAGGGGTCTGTTTTCTTGTCCATTCAGCCACCCAATGTCTTTTGATTGGGGCATTTAACCCATTTACATTTAAAGTAATTGTTGATGGATATGTACTTATTACCATTTTATTATCTATATTTTTTATCTTTTTTCTTCTTGAAAAAGTCCCTTTAATATTTCTTGTAATACTGGTTTGGTGGTGATGAATTCCTTTAATTTTTTCTTGTCCAGAAAGCTCTTCTGTCCTTTGATGCTAAATGACAGGTTTGCTGGGTAGACTACCTTTGGTTGTAGGTCCTTGCTTTTCATCACTTTGAATGTTTTGTGCCAGTCCCTCTGGCCTGCAAAGTTTCTGTTGAGAAATCAGCTCACAGTCTTATGGGAGCTCCCTTATAGATAACTAACTGCTTTTTTCTTGCAGCTTTTAAGATTCTCTCTTTGTCTTTAAACTTTAGCATTTTAATTATGGTGTGTCTTGGTGTGGGCCTCTTTGAGTTCATCTTGTTTGGGACTCTGTGTGCTTTCTGGGCTTGTATGTCTATATCCTTCTCCAGGTTAGGGAAATTTTATGCCATTATTTCTTCAAATAGGTTTTCAATTTCTTTCTCTCTTCTTTGGTACTGCTATGATATGAATGTTAGTATGGTTGATTTTATCCCAGATATCCCTTAAAGTATCCTCATTTTTTTTTGAAATTTTTTATTTTTCTATCTGCTGTCATGATCGGGTGTTTTCTTGTACCTTATTTTCCAATTTGCTGATTCCATCCTTCACTTTGTTTAATCTACTGCTGATTCCTTCTAAGATAGTCTTCATTTCAGTTATTATATTTTCATTTCTGACTAGTTCTTTTTATGTGTTCTATCTCCATTTTTATGTTTCCTACCTCTTTGTTGAAGTGTTCACTGAGATCATTGAGTATCCTTATAACCAATGTTTTGAGCTCTGCATCTGGTACATTGCTTGTCTCCATTTTGTTTAGTTCTTTTTCTGGAACTGTGTTCTGTCCTTTCATTTGTGACATATTTCTTTGTCTCTTCATTTTGGCTGCCTCCCTGTCTTTATTTCTATACATTAAACCTTGGATTGCGAGTAACGTGGTTTGTGAGTGTTCCGCAAGATGAGCAAACATTTCTAATACATTTTAACGTGGTAAACAAGTGATGTCTTGCAATGAGTAGTTTGTTTCGGAACAAATTATGCTGGTAAACCAAGGTATTACTGTATTAGATAGGGCTGCTATGTCTACCAGTCTTGGTAGAGTGTGACCTCATGTAGTAGGTGTGTTGTGGGATCCAGTGGTGCAGTCTCCCTGGGTACCTGAGACACGTACTCCAGGTATGTCCCTTGTGTGGGTTGTGTGTACCCTCCTGTTGTAGTTGAGCCTTGGTTGCTGTTTGTATGTCAATGGGAAGGAATGACCCTCAGGCTGATTGGTTGTGAGGACTGGCTCTGACTTCAGTAGAGGAGCTTTTGTGCAGAGGCTGACCCTATGAATCAGGATTCAATTTTAGCAGGGCTCTGGTACCTGTCAAATTTACCCTTTGGGTGTGTCACTTGTGGAGGTTTTTGAGGGGTGCTCTGGTGTGGTCTCAAGCTGGCCACTGAATGTGTTGGTTTTGGGAGGGATTCTGTTTCAGGCCAAAGTTAGCTGCTACCTGTGCCCTGCCTGGGGCAACTTGTTACGATCTGCAAGGTGATTCTTAGATTGTTGCCACTTGTGCTGGGCTTAAGTGCCTGGAAGAGTCTAAGCTGTGATCTGAGGCTGACTGCTGCTAGTACTGGGCTTGGGGCCCACCAAGGCCAGAGGCTGGTTGTTTGGGGTTTGTGAACCTTTGAGAGATTTTAGGAAAGTCCCCATCATGAGCCAAGATATGCAGTTTGTGTGGAAAAGCCACTGGAAGATGCTTGGGTGGGCTTGCAAATTGGTGGGGTGGGGTCTCACAGAATTACCAGCATGGTATGAATGGTGTTAGCCAGGTTGATGGAGACACGGATGTGGTGCTTTCCTGGGCATGCATGCTGGGAGGGGGAAAAGCTCAACAAAGAAACAGTGGCTTCTGCCAGCACTTCTGACTGGGAGAAAGTTGCCCCTCCAGCCATTCCTCTGAAGCCAGACAATTCAGTTCCTCCCTGTATGTTCTTGGCACCTTTTGAACTGCTGCCCCAGTGCTAAAGCTCAGAGTGAGTGAGACCATCAGCGAGGAAATCCATATGCAGGCCATTTACGAGAACACTTGCACTGCAGCCACCCTCTGTTTCACTCAGCTATAATCTCCACTGGTTTTCACAGCCAAAAGTGGTAGGTACTTTTCTTCCTGTTATTGGAACCTTGGGCTGGGGAGCCTGGTATGGGGCTGGGACCCCTCACTCTTCAGGGGTGATCTCCAAAGCCAAGATGTCCATTTCTATCTTTAACAACCACATGTGGGTGTGGGACCAGAGCTTTTGGGGACTCTGCCCCTCCTACCAGTCTCCATGTGGCTTCTTCTGTAGGTCCTTAGTTGTAGGGCTTTGGTTCAGTGAGACTTCAGGAGATTCTCATTGATGGTTGTTCTGTAATTTAGTTGTAATATTGATGTGGTCCTGAGAGTAGGCAAGCACAGTGTTTACCTACTCTGCCATCTTGATCATATCTCAGTGATTTATATTTTCACCTCTTTGCTAATGCTGTGCTCATTGCTTGGAATTTCCACCCCCTTCCCAACTTTTTCCGCTGGTTAAACTCTAGTCATTATTCAAGACGCAGCTGCAATGTTACCTCCTCTGAAGCTTTTCCTGTGTCCACAGTGAGTATTAATTACTCTCTTCTGCAGAACTTAATTTATACCTCACAGTCCAATGTAGTCCAACAGGGAACTCATTCTCTCCCTTCCATGATTAGATTGTGGGCACTTTGATGACAGGGGTGTGAGACCCACCTGGACCAAGAAAACCCAGCCAAGAGAGTATTTTGTTAAGGGCTCTCTCATCTGTTTTTGTCCATCTTACACACTGAAAAGTAAACAAATCCTAAATGTGCAGCTTGATTAATTTTTACATATACAGAGTATGCCAAAAAATGTATACACATTTTAAAAAGAAAAAAAACTACATTGAAGTTGTAATACTAAATATATACCAATAACAAAAGATGAATACAAGTCATGTGTATATATATTTTTTGGCACCCCGGTATATGCATATATACATATATCTATCAATTATCTATTTATCTATCTATTGATCCATTATCTATCATGTATCTATCCATCTAAATCAAGGTATACAGAACATGATCAGAATCCAAAAAGTCTCCCTTGGGTCCCACCCAGTCAGTCAGTAACCTTTCTTTCCCATCTTGGACACCCACTATCCTGACTTATATCACTGTAGATTAGTTTTGCCTATTTTTGAACTTGATATAATAGAATTATATAGTATACACTCTTTTGTGCCTGACATTTTTTACTCAACATTATGTCTGTGAGATTGATCCATTTTGCTTCATTTTTCAGTGGAGTTTGTTACTTTTTATTGCTGAGTAGTATTCCACTGCATAAATACACCACAGTTTATTTACATTTTCTACTTTTTATGGACCTTTGTATTGTTTCTACATTTTGGTTCTTATAAATAGAGTAGCTATGGCCATCCTTGTACATGTTTGAGTTTTGGTGAACATAAGCATTCATTTCTGTAATGGCTATATCCAGGAAAGAGTTGCTAGGTCAAAGCACATAGATATGTTTAGCTTTAGTAGGTTCCATAAAACATTTTGCAAAGTGTATTTATTGATTCTCATTCCCACCAGCAATAAAAAAGGTTCTAGTTGCTCCACATTCTTGCTAACCCTTGGTATAGCCATTCTGGGAATTGTGTTGTTATATCTCATTGTAGTCTTAATTAGCTTTTTTTTTTTTTCTGGTGACTAATGAAGTTGAACATCTTTACATGTTTGTTGGCTATTTGGATATTCTCTTTTGTGAAGATTTGCTCAAGTCTTTTTAGATCTTTTATCTTTTTAGATCTTAGATTCTAAGCTACAGTAGCTGGGTAATATCCACCCAAGCCAGAGATCTATCGATAACATTGTTCAAAAGGTTTCTATCATACAGGGCTTTATAAAGGCATCTAAAGAGAAAATTGAGAGATTGAACTCTCCCATGTAACAGAAAAGCTACACAGTTTACTGTATATTAACTCAGGTATCATTATGTCCAAACTTTACAGTGAGGGCTTAATATAAATTTCTAATGCCTTCTCACTGCAAACCTGGTGAAACCCCTTAACCCCTAGATAATTGTACTAAGAATGGGGTCTGTCCTGTTCCAAGTCTAGATTACTTTGCTTGGGGTTCCAAGCTCTACAGACCTTCTTCTGCATATCTCATGATAGTTGGAACAGACTAACTTTTTTTGTATTGGTTATCTTTATTATTACTAGCAGTTAATTCTCTGTCTCTTGATCTACTTGATCACAGTTGGTGTTTTAAGTACAGAAGCTTTATCAAGTCAATTCTTCTGAAAGGAGGCTCCTTTCCACTAGTGTTCTCCACTTAATGCTGCCACTAATTATTTCTTTTCCACCTGTGGTCTCTCCCTTGAGGTCCTGCAGTTTATCGTTTCTCTTTGTGGGCTCTCTGGCTTTAATCACCTCCCATAAGGAGTAAAGGGCTTTACTTTTTAGCCACTTGGCTTTCAATATCATGTGGACCATCATTGTATAAGTCGTTGGTCCTCATAATTGTTTACTTAAATGTTGAACTGGGATTTGAGTGTGTTGGATGTTATACTGATGTTTGCTTAGTAGGTCTGCCTTCATGAGAGAACGTTAGGGCAAGCCATGTACATTTGTGACTATGACTCAAACAGTAGCAAAAGCTCTTTTGACCCCAAATATGGAAAATATTTATAGTTCCTCACTGGCCTGGTAGTTCACCATTAGAATATAGTCTTTAAGTTAAGGCACTGCCTTCAGAAATCTCTTATTATATTATTTCTATATTATCTAGAAGGAGGAAAAAACAAACTTGGTGGTATCTGTTAACATTTTAGTAAGAATTCACTTATTAGCTATCTGGCCTCAGAAAGTATGTCCCTAAGGAATTGGACAAAGGAGCGGTGAATCTCGATGTGCAGGAGAAATGGTGCTGGGACAGATAGGTGTCCTAGTCAGCCAGAGCCACCATAATCACAGGACCCTATTAATTCTTGGAGTCAAGAAGCCTGTGTGCAAGTTGCAGTATGCTGCTTTTTGCTGTGCTACTTTTGATAAGTCAGTTCACTTCTCTGCAACTTGGTTTTCTTCTCTATAAAATGGAGATACTATCTCCTCTGTGTACCTCACAAGGGGGTTGTGGGGACCCAATGAACGGATGGATAGAAAAGTGCCTCGTATAATCTGAAGAATGACTCAGACATGTTGTATTTATTTTAATAATTATTATTGTTGGAGTGTGGTGAAAAATGGATAAGGCTTGGAGACAAATTGCTTACACTACAATTTTGCTCTGGGCAGCAGTTTGTGAACCCAAGAGACTGGCTGATGAATCCTTATCTATAGGGAGAGTTTTATGTTATTATGCAAATAATAGCAGAAAGGTTAAAATGCATGTGCATCATGCTCCAAATGAGAGATTTATCTTTTTATTAAAAATAAATTTAATGTATGAGGTGGCTTGCTTTATTTCTAGGATGTTAAATAACCAGTATGGGTGAGTATTTTTCCTCCATGACATTGATAAAGTTAATTTATTTTGGCATAGAGCAGACTCAGAACAAACTGCATCTGCCTGAGGCTGGCGAAGTCTATTGGTCTTGGGGTATTTTCATGTTTCCATCTTATCCTTTTTCAGCTTGGTTGAGACATGGTTGATCTCTGGAGAACAGGGGCACTATTGAAGTAGGCCAGACCTGCATCACTGTTCTGGCTCATTCTATGTCAATTGGACGAAATTAATTGAGTGAATGAAGGAAGAGTACAAATTTCAACTGAAGACATCTATCTTTTTTGATGATTTGAAAATGCATCTTGCTTTTGTCAGGAAGAAAGACCTACGCTGATTTCCCAGGTGCAGGCAGAGTCATTGAATGTTTGAGTTGGAAGATATTGTACAAAGCATCGAGTCCAACCCCCTCACTTTATATTTAGGGAAGCCGAGATATAAAAAGATTTAATAACTTGTTCAAGGTCACATTGCTAGTCAGTGGCTGAGCTGTAACTGGAAGCCAGGTTTTCTGTGCTCAGTCAAGGCACTTTCTCTGACCTTCTGCTGCATCTAAGGGTGCAAGAGTGAGAAATATTTTTACTAAACAATTGCTATCTTACAGATTGACATACAAAAGATGATTTACTGTCTTTTGTAACAATGGCTTGTACTTTTAAAGAGACAAGAATTCCGAAAACTTAATTTTTTGAGACTGGTCCCAATCTGCGCCTTTGGAGGGGAGGAAAAGCATCATGCTCTTTGGCACAGTGCCTGGTCCTTAATGGACACTCAATCAGTCCTTATTGTTGAGTGCTCGGTCTGCGACAATGCAGGCTGATGGTAATGCCTGGAATGAACACTTGTACCAGAATCCCTAGGGTGATGGTTAACAATACAGGTCCCTGGGTTGTACCCCAGTTTTCTTGAATCATGGTTTTGGTGGCTCTTACCTAGAAATATGCATTATTAACACAATTTTTAGGTAATTTTTTTAATGTTCTATAGTTTGAAATCACTGGTCTGAAATCTCCTTCCTCATAGGTTCCTAAAGCTTCAGACCAATGGATTCCAGATGGACATGTGGTAAGAACATATTTCAATTTTTGTTTATATATTTTTATTCCAAAATATTAAGAAGTATGCATTACTTATATTTAGTACAGGGGTTGACACTGCAGTCATGGTGCCTTGGGTGACAGTTGGAACTCCTCAGTGCAAAGAGTTGAAAATGGTGGCCTTATTTGCTTCCACTGTCTTGCTACAGAATGCACTGAATACTAAGGGTTGCTTCAAGGTATTTAAATTTATAAAATATATATGTGCATGCATTTATATAAAATAAAATAAGGACCTCTACTCATGTGACAATTAATTGTATGTGTCAACTTGGCTAGGCTATGGTGCCCAGTTATTTGGTAAAATGCCAGTGTAGGTGTGGCTGTGAAGGTAATTTTTTTTAGTTGTGATTAATATTTAAATCAGTTGACTTTGAGTAAAGCAGATTACCCTCCATAATGGGTAGAAGGTCATAGGAACAAAGACTGAGGTTTTCCAAAGAAGAAGGAATTCTGCCTCAAGACTGCAATATGGAAACCTCCATGAGTTTTCAGACTGATGGCCTGTAGAATTTAGACTTAAGGGTGCTACAGCAACTCTTAACTAAATTTCCAGCCAGCTGGCCTGCTTTATGAATTTTGAACTGGTAAGCGCCCCCCAGTTGTATGAGCCATTTCCTTAAAATAAATCTCTTTCTCTCTAGAAATATAGTTTATTGGTTCTGTTTCTCTGAAAAACCTTGACTAATACAACGCAGTAAAAATTTAACATTTTGTATTAATATTGTACGTGTCCATATTTTTTCCTGCATAGACTTTCAACAATGATATTATTACATTTTTTTGTCATTAAATGTAAAGATAAGTTGCTAGTGTTTATCTTTTTATAAAAATCACAAGTGTTTCAAATTGATATTAAGTGGCCCTCATTAAAATTTGGAAAATATGTTTAATATGTCCCTTCATATAAATGTGATATTTTGAAAATAAATAACAAACAGCCTATTTTCAAAGTAAATTCTTGCTATGGAGAAAGAATTTGAAAGATACAAGTTTAGAAACTAGGTTGTGCTTTGTGTTTTTGTCTCCAAAAATGATTACATGTTTTGTCTACAGAAACTTTTATATCTATATATTGAACAATGTGGAAACACTTTTCTCACCTGCTTGAAAATTTAGCATTTCAGTGGGTTTTTAACTCATTTGGGAAACATAAAAATATAGCATCATCCAATTAGTTTGCAAGCAAAAATGAGTGACATAAGGGAAGACAGGCTAACTAGCTGACTTTCAACCAAAACCTTTGCATAATTAATACTTTATAAATAAACGTGGATATAAAAGTACAGCTTATGATGTGTTTCTTCTATTGGGATGTGTATATCTGTGGGAGGCATCCTTTTCAGCTCTCAATACCAATAAAATGAAGTACCCAAATACACAGAACTGAAAAACACACGACTGAATTGAGATAGCACTAACATTTTCAGAAGTAATGCCAGATACTCAGTTCCTTTGCTTGCACTAAAGTATTGTTAATAATAATTTAATGATTTCATTCTATTAAAATAATGTTTATTTAATTCCTATTTTTGTTAAACTTTATAAAATGATGCAACTTATTTGTATAGTAATGCAAGGGCATAGTTTATAAATAAATATATGCATGGTGAAGTTGTGTGCTCAAAATCTACTTACGTCAGGAGTAAGTTATTAAAGAAGGTTGGAGTACAATGCTTAGATTATTGCAGAGTGAGTGACTGAAGCATGCCCCCATGTGGTGGGGGGTATGGTCACAGCCTAAGCCACTAGCTTTAAGGCAGTACTTCCACTACTTCGGCATAGGAAGTGAGGAAACAATCTGTGCCCAGTGGAAAACCCCAGGGGGATGAAGCGAGGCTGAGGGCAATTATGCCAACTGGAATCTATCCAGGAGGCTAATACCCCTCCTCTTGTAGAAATACCATGGGACTCAGAGAGGAGGAGGGAAGGAGAGGAATTTGGAAGCCTATCAGGAAATACAGGAAATTTAATTTTAAAATTAGAGAAAGTTTTCATTTAATGAGATTAAGGAGAGCATTGGGTAAGTACTCTTTAAAAATGTAAAAATGTGCATGGAATGGCAGTCTGCCAACAACCTATAGTAAGTACTCCCCCTCCCCCCTTATCTAGAATGGTTCTTTGTCTTCTCTTTTCCCCCCTGAAATGTTAAACTGTTTGGCTAGTTGATCCATTTCAGAACATGCTTTCAAATGAAAAAGATACAACATGATGGTGTGATTTATTTATTTTTCTTCTTCAGAATATAACTTTGGTTCAGGCTATTGAGGTCTGCTTGGGGTTTAGAGTAAAAGATTCCCTTCCTCAGTTACCCAGGGTGTTTACTATGGAAAAAGAAACTCAGAGGCACAAACCAGATAGGAATGGAGCCAGTGTTTTTTTGTTTTTTTTTTTTAATTTCGCCTGCCAAAGTAATTACTGCCTATGAATAGACTTGGTAAGGCAGATGTGTGCAATGGCACCCTTCAGGGGAACATAGGGAGGGCTAACGTTTTCAAAGAGTATATTGTATTTTGTTGCACAATTGTCTCCTTCCTCTCGGCAAATATTTGATTATTATGCACGGAGTGGAGATGGGGGAGACAAGGAGATTACGCAGGGCACTTAAGATAGCCATTTCCCTTCAGAACCTCTGTGGGTTTAAATAAAAGCAATCAAAGAAATAGGACCATTTTTAATGCTTGTCTTTACATTCAGCAGATCGTGTTACTCAAGTCAACGTTTGTACCTCTTCAAGGCTTTTTTCTCCCATGTTTGTCTTTGGCTCTCTCCTCAGTGAGGGGCAGCCAGGCTCTGAATCCCAGAGGTCCAGTGAAGGGGCAGCCCTTGCCTAGAGTGTAACCAGAAGATTAAGAAGGTCTCTATGAACCTTCCAGAACACGCTTCATGTTCTGGAAGGGTGAGGTGTTTGGTCGAAAAATCAAGTGTAGAAGATGTGTCTTTCTCTCACAGTCTACGGGTAACCACCAACAAATCCTACCTCTACCTTCAGAATATATGCAGAATCTAACCACTTGTCAACAATCTACCACTATACTCATGTCTAAGCCACCATTATTTGCCTCTGGATTGTTGCAAAGTCCCTTAGCTCATCTCTGCTGCCACCTTTGTCCCACAGAGTCTATTCTAGGCACACAGAGGGATCATTTGATGTTAGGTCAAATCATGTCCCACCTCAAGGTAAAAGCACTTCACTCAGAGTAAAAGCTAAATTACTTTCAGAGGTCTTGAGAACCCTACAGAATCTGGCCTCAAGTTCTTTCTCATCCCATCTACCTAGACCAGGGGTCAGCAAACTTTTGAGATGGAACGTACTCAAACAGCAGCATGTGGCTCGTGAGCCACAGTTTGCCAACCCCTGACCTAGACCACTTCATTCCAGCCACATAGGGCTCCTTGCTCTGTCTCAAACATGCTAAGCAGAGACTTTACTGTTGATGCTTAGAATGCTCTGGTGCCTGCCCAGTCTGCCTTTTGGGTGTGTCATTTATGGAGGTGGTTGGGTGGTGCTCTAGTGTGGTCTCAAGCTGGCCACTGGGTGTGTCTGTCCTGGGACCTCTTGGGAGGGGCTCTGTTGCAGGCCAAGATCAGCTGCTGCCTGTGCCCTGCCCGGGCCACTTGGTATGAGCTACAAAGTGATTTTCAGAAGGCTGCCACTTGTGCTGGGCTTAGAGGTTCCTGGAAGAGGAACCTAGGGCAGCTGCCACTAGTGCTGAGCTTGGGACTGCTTAGCAAGAGATACTGGGCATGCTGAGGCCAGATGCTGCTTGTTTGGGGTTTGTGAACTTTGGAGATTTTAGGAAAGTGCACAGCATGAGCCAAGACAGGCCATTTGTATGGAAAAGCCACTGGAAGCGGCTTGAGTGCGATTGCAAGTTGGTTGGGGTGAGGTCCCAGGGAATCACCAGGGCAGGATGAATGGTGTTTGCCATGGTTATGGAAACTCAGATATGATGCCTGCCTGGGCATGCATGCTGGGAGGGGGGAAGGCTCAACAAAGGAACAATGGCTTCTGACAGCACTTCTGTCTGGGAGAAAGCTGCCCCTCCAGCTGTCACTCTGAAGTTAGACAATTCAGTTCTTCCCTGTATGTCCCTGGTGCCTTTTGAGCTGCTGCCCCAGTGCTAAAGCTCAGAGTGAGTGAATTCATCAGCAATTAAGTCCATGCACGACTCCTTTAAGAGAATCTCTTGGGACTACAATAGCCTTCCGTCTCACTCAACCACAATCTCTGCTGGTTTCCACAGCAAGAAGTTGTATGCACTTCACTTCCTGGCACTGGAACTCTGGGCTGGGGAGGCTCACTCTTCAGGGGGAAACTCTGCAGCCAAAATATCCCTCTGATTTTTAACTGCCACACATGAGTTTAGGACCAGCCCATTCCTCATCTCTGTCCCTCCTACCAGTCTCCATGTGGCTTCTTCTGTATGTCCTTAGTTGTAGGGCTTTGGTTCAACAGGACTTCAGAAGATTCTCATTGATGGTTGTTCTATAGTTTAGTTGTAATTTTGATGTGATGGTGAGAGCAGGCAAGCAGAGCATTTCTATACTGTGCCATCTTGAAGTCTGTTTTACTTTCCTTTAAAGAATGTATCACCACTTGACATGTGCAGGTATTTATTTCTGTGTCGTGTAGAGATGTGTACCAGAGAAGATCCCATTGTAGTCACTCCTGTCAGGACTGGCAGTGCTACTTCTTGACAACAGTTTGGTAGAAATATACTTGAATGTCATAAAACAGCATTTTTTAAAATTTCAAATTAAAAAGGCTGTACATATCTTCCACCAATCCAGGATGGATTTTGTGGCAGTTATTTTTAATTTGTGAGGGCTTTCTGTGTAGGTTCTTGGGGTAGTATTAGATGATTGGGGTTTGGCAAATCTTTAGGATATCAGTTGCTATGGACTGAAATTCTGACCTCCCAAAATTTATATGCTGAGGCCCTAACCCCCAATGTGAATGTATTTGGAGATAGAGCTTTTAGGAGGTAATTAGAGTTACATAAGGTCATAAGGATAGGATTTGTGGCCTTATAAGAAGAAGGAGAAGAAACAGTTCTCTCTCTTTCCCCATGTGCATGCACTAAAGAAGGGTCATGTGAGGAAATAAGGGATAACTGCCAATGAGGAAGACAGGTCTCATCAGAAACCAAGTTGTCTGGCACCTTGACCTTGTACTTCCTAGCCTTCAGAACTGAAAAATAAATTTATGTCCTTTATGCCACCTAGTCTATGGTATTTTAGTATGATGGTCTGAGCCAAATAAGATGCAAGTCCACCACAGCAATGCAAACTAGTCAGATAACTTGAGAAAGTGCTGGATTTGAACACCTAGAGCTAGAACTGCCAACACTGTCGCTTATACTTCTAAAAAATGGGCAACCCTTCAGGACAAGGGGAAGACAAAATAAGGTGACGTGAAGTGATTTTATGCAACTGATTACATTTTTTTCTTTGTAAAAGGGCTAAATATTTGTTTTAGAAAATTTAATACAAAGGAGAATTAGAAGGAAAGAAAAAATACTATGTTGTTCTCTGAGATAACCATTGTTAACATTTTATTGTGTTTTATTCGTTTTTTTATGTATATTTAACTTAATGATTCTGATTCTTTCATGTTTTTGCTCTCTTTTTTAGAGTCCTAACATACTGTAACTACTCATGGATCATCCCACTGTCTTGTTATAGTTGCTTAGAGTTGTAGTTTTATTCTGTTTCAATTTAAAACAATTGTTATTATTGTTTTATTATCACTCACAGCCAATAGTAATTATTTTTCACAGCCAGTAGTTAATTTCATTTACTGATATTAACACATCCTTTTGTATGTGTTCACTTTTTTTCTTTTATTTCATGTTCTCCCCAAGGGTTCATTTTTCTCTTTGTTAAAGTGCGTTCTTTAATAGTTCTTTTAGACAGGGTCTGTGGGAAGTAAACACTCTTGGTCTTTCATGGTTGGAAAAATATTTATTTTGCCATCACATTTGAACAAGAGTTTAATTAGGTATGAAATTCTAGATTCGTACTTATTTTCCCTCAGCATTTATTTGAGTACCACTGCACTGTTCTGTGCCATCTACGGCCATGGCTTGGATGTCCTCTAGAGGGCTAGTTCTTGCTCATTTGTATGTAACTGTGTCCTCTCTGGCCCTTTTTGAGACAATTTACTTGTCCTTAATATCCTGCCAATATAGATTTATTTTTATTTATTAGAGGCACTACTGCTCTGAGAACTCACATCTTTTTCACTTTGAAATGATCAGGAAAATATCATTTCAGATATTGCTTCTTTGCCAGTTCCTCCATTTATCTACTTTGTGAACTCCTATTAGTTAAATATTGGAGACTCTCATTTCTTTTTCAATTTATTTTAGCTGTCCTAATTTTTTAAAGTAATTTTGTCTTTGTCATATTCAGGGTGACTTCCTCAAAACTATTTTCTAATTAATGAATTCTCTCTTCAACTAGGAATAGTCCAGAATTTATCCTGGCGTGGCAATTTTATTTCAATAACCATAATTTATTTTTTAAGCTTACTCGGCCCTTTTTCATAACCCCTTGTTCTTGTTTGATTTTTGCCTGTTTATTAATTCCTTGGACTTTTTAATGGGCATGACAGCTTCTTTTATCCTCTTTAACATAGTCAATTTTAAATTCTTTGTCTGATATTTTTATAAATTCAGTTTCATTTTGGAGTGAATTTGTATTCAAGTTATTTATTTCTTGGCTGTCTTTTCTGGCATAGTATTTCTCCAAGCGTTTTGAAATTTTTTTATTCTATGCTTATTGTGAGTGGAAGGGATTTTACTTTTGTTTATTTCTCTTTAATGGTTTTGTGGTTTCCTTCATCCATCTCTCTGAGTCCCAAAGCCAGAGCCAGGTCTGATAAAGGCAGTTGTAGGAATTCCTGCCTCAGAGTGCATTGTGGGTAGAACTCTGTCTTCGCCCTCCCCACACCTCAAGAAGATATATTGACATATTATCCCTGGTACCTGTGAATGTAACCTTATTTGGAAATAAGGTTTTTGCAGATGTAATCAAGTTAAGATGAGATCAGATCATTCTGGATTAGAGTGGGCTGATGTCTTTATTAGAGAAAGAGAGAGAGATTAGGAGACCCATTCATAAGAGAAGACAGTATGTAAAGACTGAGGTAGAAATTGGAGTTATGCTGGCATTAGAAGCAAGGAAGGAAACAGTCTTCCCTAGAGCCTTCAGAAGGAGCACAGCCCTGCTGACATCTTGATTATGGACAACTAGCTTCCAGCACTGTGAGAGAATAAATTTCTGTTATTTTAAGCAATCTGGTTTGTGACACTTTGTTATGGCAGAACTAGGAAACCCTTACAGGCTAATATTGGGGATATTGTGGGTCTATCACAGAGGCAGAGGGTACCTTGAATTGCTGCCTCGTTCCACCCACCTTCTTGGACTCACATCTACTGAGATATACTTCACCCAGAGGTTAGCCTGGGCTGTTTTTATTTTTGTACTTCTTCTGGGGTGAAGATGCTGAGAGAAGCCACTCTATTCCTTGATTTCAAGCAGTGAGCCTGGCATGTGACCCCATCTCTCTGTACCCTGAATGAGATAAATACCTACCTGCTGCTGCCATGTTGGAACCTGGAGCCCGACAGTCCTGAAATTTCAATCCTTTCTATCATTTTGCATTTCTATCCCACTGGTAGTTCATGAATGTATTTAGGTGGTTTTTGAACCAGCTATGTATTTTTGGTTTTCTTACGTTTTATCAATCATTTTGTACATTTTGAGCACAGGGGATGAAGAATCGGACTTACTGTGGCATCCTGACCAGGAGTTTAACCTTGAATGTGTGGGTTTTGGTCATTAGTAAACTGTACCTAGTTGCTTTTTTTTTTTCTGCTTGACAAAAAATAAACAGTATCATTCTATGTTATTGTAAACTCTGTATGAATATAATGTTTATGGCTGTGTACTATTCTATTAATGGAAGTGGAGTAGTTTTTTAAGGAGTTACTTTGTGGTGATAAGAGCCTTTGCCATGCACTATACCAACTCACAGCTCGAAGAATCATTTAAGGCATATTAAGACAGAGGTGTTGGAATGCCGTATGTCCCCCCCCCCCCGCTGCTGTGTTTCAGGTGGAGTGGAGGCAGTAAAGTTGAGTGACTAACTTAAGAGGAGTGTCTCTACTTTTGTCCTAAATTCCCTGAGCAAGGAAAATTTATGTGAAAAGCTTTGCAATCCACTGAGCACTGTAAATGGTTTCCATGGAATGTCATTTGGTTTTTGAAGATAGCCTCATGTTATGCGCTGTGAAGATAGTTTTGAAACTTTAAATGATTGTAACTTGAAATCAAAAACATTTTCCATTGGAGGTGGGACACAGGCATCAAACAAACTATGTTCTTCCACTATAGCTAAGATTCAGTTTTTGAGACTGAGAGCTTTCTCCAGAGATTCTAGCAGGCAGCCTGTGTAGGACTTCCCTTCCTCCCCCCATTCCTCTTGAAATTGATACTACAAGCACTTGTTTGTGTTGGGAAGAGCATGCAAGTTTCCAGCCAACTCACAACAGCATCTGTTTTAGCAACATGTGGGGTAACCAACGTACTGAACCCACTTCATAATAAGAAAAAAACAATGAACAGATATCTCAAGAAATGTGGCATGAATAGGAAGTTTTATTGAGAGTTGTACTTTCGTTCATCAGCTGAGAAAAACAATTTCAACCTCTCAAATTATGGTATTGCAAAAGTTGACAGGGCCTTAGCTGTACCTCGACCAGCTCTTGTTTGATTTATGAATCTCCGCCACAACATTCCCAAGAAGTGGTCATTAAACGTTTGCTTAAATATCTCCAGTTAGAGGGAAACATTACTTATAATAGCAGCATATTCCATTGTTGGACAACCATAATTGTTAGCAAGTTCTTAATATTGAGCAAAAAACTATCTTCTCATTTGTTCTAAGTTCCTGTGTGGAGCCACAGAATAACTCTAGAATGTATTCCATTTAGCAGCCTTTTGATTATCTACAGACATTTGGTGTGGGCTCTTTGGATCTTCTTTTCTTCAGGTAGCACATCTTACTCCCTTCAAATATTTCTTTTTTTTTTTTTTTAAAGATTTTTATTGGGGAATTGGGGGGATGGGAACAGTGCAGTTGCTGTCGTTTTGTTCTTCAATCTAGTTGTGGAGGATGTTGCTTCACTGGCCCAAGTTGGCACCATCATTGCGCTCTTCTCTGGTGAGGCAGATCAGTCGCCGGCTTCTGGACAGCCGCTCACTGCGGCTGCTGGCCGCTCACACTGGCTGCTGGCCACACACGGTAGCCCATGGCAATCCACTGCCACAGGGACTGCAGCCCACGCCGTCGCCGGCGACTCACGGCAGCCCAGCTCCAGGTTGAGCTGTTGTTCAGCATCTTAGCTGTAGAGGGCAGTGTCACTGGCCCTCATATGTGGGATCCGAACCGGGGCCCTCTGGCATCCCAAGCGAATTCTTAACCATCGCGCCACTCGGCCGGCCCCCTTCAAATATTTCTTTAGCTTCAGCTAAAGAGATGATCCAGGCAATTTCGCCATGGAGAGCCTGACCTTTTTGCTGGGAAGTCAGGCAGCTCTGGGCTAAATTTCTGGCTGTGTCACTTCCAGCCATAGGATTGGCCTTGGGTCAGTTTCTTAATTGCTCTGAGTCTCAGCTTGCTCTTTTGTAAAATACTGATAACAGTGACTTAAGTGATTTAAGTGAGATGATGAATATAATGTGTTTAAAAAATACCTGGCATGGAATACATGCTTTATACATATAGATTTTAAAACATAGATTTAAATAATAAGTAAATGTTTATCCTCAATGGCTAGCACCCTTGGTGAAAACTGTAGACCTTATTGACCAGAAATGTCTTTTATAGAACTGTGAAAATTATTTATCCAGGTTGAGGGACTAGTCAGTACACGTGAATTGACCTCTGTCTTTAATTTATGTGTTAATAGTAGCACCACTAATTGAGAGAACTCTAAGTGACAGGAACTGTGACAAGTGCATATAAATGTTATCTCCTTTAATATTCACAACATACCAGTGAGGTTGGTGTTGTTATCCTTTTGGAAGAAAGAGAAAGTAAGCTCAGTAGAGTTAAATAACTTTCTCAAAGGTACAGAACTATTGGGTTGTCGGAAAAATCATGACGTTATGTCTTCTATGTTTTTCGTTGCAAAAATGAGTCATGACTTTTCCGACAACCCAATAGAAAGTCACTGAGTTTGCATTTGAGGCCAGGTTAGTTTAACTTTGAAATGTCTTTCAAGCCCAATGAAGAGGAGCTGTGGATGTGAGGTTTGGTTTAGATGGCCCATTCCCAAGAGCACATCTCTCGGAGAGCAGAGATTCCCCTGGGCCATGGGACCACCAGGGTTGCATTACAGAGTAAGAAAACAGTGAGGGCTAGGAGGAGATGACATGATTGGAAGAGGCAGACATGGGTCAAAGTCAGTGTAGAATGGCCTCAAGGCAGGTTGGAGACAGCATGTGTGTTCAGGTTACCGCTACTCTTATGAAAGAGAAGCTAACAACAGTCAGGTATCTAGAGAAGGTGTTGTTCCTGATGGACCTGAACCACCAGCATGCAAACTCCATGAAGGCGGAGACTTTATCTTGTTTATGCTCTGAACTGTGTTTGGTCTGTACTGGGCACCCGATAAACATTTGTTGTATGAGGTCTGACAATTAAGTTCGCGAACTTGTTACTAACATTTTTTGATATCAGAGGAATTATTCATTATGAATTTGTACCAACTGGACAAACAGCTAACCAAGATTACTATTTGGAAGTGCTGAAAAGGCTTCGTGAAAAAGTTAGATTATCTGAACTTTCTGCCAACAATTCATGGCTCTTGCATCACGATAATTCACCAGCTCACATGGCACTGTCTGTGAGGGAGTTTTTAGCCAGTAAACAAATAACTGTATTGGAACGCCCTCCTACTCACCTGATCTGGCCCCCCAATCACTTCTTTCTTTACCCGAGGATAAAGGAAATATTGAAAGGAAGACATTTTGGTGACATAAAGGGTAATACGATGAAAGCTCTGATTGCCATTCCAGAAAAAGAGTTCCAAAATTGCTTTGAAGGGTGGACTAGGCGCTGGCATCAGTGCATGGCTTTCCAAGGGGAGTACTTAGAAGGTGACCATAGTGATATTCAGCAATGAGGTATGTAGCACTTTTTCTAGGATGAGTTCACAAACTTAACTGTCTGAACTCGTATGTACGAATAAATGAATTAATAATTTAAAATATTGACTCCAAGACCTTGATTCAGAAATGTCTGGCCCAGCACAAAGGACTCGATGTGCTGCTTGCTGACAATGATAGGTACCCTGCTTAACACTGCTGAGGAAGATACAGAAGTATCATATCTGCTATGTAGATATGATATTTATTGTTTCCTTTTAGGCTTCAGTTTGTAAGACAGGCCCTGATAAATTTGTTTCTTTCCTGTTGGATTGTTGGTCTCCACAGCAAGAAAGCCAAAACCAAAAATATAATCTCTTAATGCAGCATACAAATTTAAATCTGTAAATGAGCGCAGAGTGCTCTTTGCTAAAGTTGGAAAACATTCAATTGAATTGGTGAAAAAAAGGACACAAAAGAGCTAAACCTCTTGAAATGCATTTCTTCATTGGGGATTTCTGCACATGTACAAACTGTAGGGTTCGAAACCCAGATATGCCTAATTGCATTAAGAAGAGTCAAATTCTATATTTCCCAGAGTCTTTCTTCCTCTAGCTACCCGACATTAGCCACTGTCTCTTAAGCAGCATTTGTTTTTCACGTCTTGTTGGCCTGTCAATGTTTCTTATTTATGTATCAGCTTGGTGAGTTTGCCATGGGGTGAGTAGGGACATGAGAGATGAAGGGATAGAAAAGGTTGGTTTTGAATGAAAGATTGTTGGGCAGTTTATATCACCTTTTACCATTTTCACTTTCAACCTGGGATCTGGTCTTTAATATTCAATGACTTCTTCATGAGTAGCACCTTAATACTTTAAATGTGTATTATAAATAGAAGAATCTTAAAAATAATCTTTTATTGTGCGCCTTAGTAACAAAAAACTTTATTAATTTTTTTCATGCCCAACACACAATTGATGAAGGAGACAATGTAAAACCATTTAAAAAAGTTGTCCCAAGACATCATAAAGGCGGGGCAGCTTGTCACTGGTGTGTATTTAACTAGAATATTAATGAAGGGAAAAACCTCTGTATTATTGTGGTTAATTCTGTTCTTTAAAGCTTCACAAAAAAAAACGTGTTTTACATTACTGCTTACCCCCTCGAAGGAAATGGTTGTTTTAAGGGGACAGCATGAGACCAATCTCATTACGTGCCACCATGGCGGCTCACATATCTCCTAGAAATCTGAAATTCTTTAAACACATCCAAATATTTCCACGGTGAGAATTTCTGCACGCGGTGCTGCCAAGCCCTGCTCCAGTCACAGAAGGAGATTAATTATTTACCAGAGGGCTCTGTTAATTACTAAAACAAACAGTGTACCACCTTTTTTGGATAGGCACCGCCGTCATGGGTATTGGAAAACTTATTTTCCATCTACAATTTTAGATGTCCCTTTTGCCTTCTCTAAGAGTAAAAAAGGAAGCCTGAACATTTTTGTCTTTTACTGACATTTTAGTCCCTCTGCCTAGTTCATTAGTTGGAGTGGCAAGGTGGATGATTCCATGGGGGGCTGGAACAGAGTAGCAGGTCCTGTCAGTGTCTTGCCCACACCCCCTGGCATTTACCTGTGTCCTGAACAGCTGCTTACTGGGACGCCTGTGGCTCTCTGCCGGAGGCCTTGTTTCTGGCTGTGAAGTGCTCTTAGGGTCTGTAGGCAAGTTGCAAATTCTGCGAGTTAACTCTCTAGAAGCAGCCTTAACCTATGAAGGATGAAGATGAGGTGGATCAAAGCCACAGCTTCCTTGCTCCTCAGTTAGGTCAACTCTGAGGGAGAATCGTTACTGTATCCCAGCATTCCCCCAAGGGATGGAGGGCCCCAGCACTGGGAGCTAATGGGCCATACGAAACACCCTGTATGGTTCTTTGCTTCCCTGCCTCAGTTCCCAACTCCTAATTGGTGTTTCCAGGGCTCCTTTCCTCATTGCTCTCTACTTGCATCTGAATCTCAGAATCTGCTTTGGAAGGAATTCCAAAAGCCCCAGGAAAGGTTTCTGAGCCAACTCTGGGATTCAAGCAGAATGCAGCTGAGTTATTGAACCAGCCCCAGTTTGTCATGAAGAAACTCTATGCCTCTTTGCTTTTTGTTTTTTAGGCTTTATGTTTTTTAGAGCATGTTTAGGTTCACAGCAGACTTGCACTGAAAGTACGGAGTTCCCATATATGCCCTACGCCCACATGCACAGTCTTGCTCACTGTTAATGTCCCACATCAGAGTGGTACATATGTTACAATCGATGAACCTACATTGATTTGTCATCACGACCCAACGTCCAAAGTTTACCTTAGAGTTCACTCTTGGCATTGTCCCTGCTATGGGTTTGGAGAAATGTATGATTAACGTATGTCCACCATCCTCTTTGCATTTCCTTAAGGACTGAGTCCATGTTTTGTTTTGTGTTTCTTTTTAACCCCTAAATTAATATTTAAATTTCACTCCTTTAGCTTTCCCTCCTGAGCTGCTGCCAAGCGGGAGTGCCCGGTGATCAATTGCTGCATTTCATCTGCTTTGCAGTGGTGGGAAAGCCATCTCTCAGCAGGTTGTGGGTGGTGGTGGTGCATATCTACATGTAGGTATTGTCCTATGCCTTGGGATCTTTAGTTGAAACAGGCTATGTAAATATTATCTATTATTATTACTAATAATCCCCCGCAGCTGTAACGGTGATAAAGCCGTGTGTGTAGGGAGTCCCAGATGCGAGCCTCCTGGGCCCTGCCACGTGAACCACAGTGAACTCGTCTTGTCAGACTGCATCTCCTGGCAGAGAACAAAATCCCTGTTGCTCAGAGATGTGGCCTGTTGTGCTTTACTGCAACTCAGTGCTCATTTGCACTTCCGAGAAGGCTCCCTCCTTTTTCTTTTTTTAAAATGCAGAATGGAATAATCAGCTCTCGTTCTTGGTGGGAGGTCCCCTGTGTTCTGCCCTAGATTTTCAATCTGGCTGTCAGGCCAAACCAGATTGTAGATGGAGGAAGGGGGGGGGGGTTGGTTTTTTTCTTTTCTTTTCTTTTTTTTTTTTGTTTTTTTTGTTTTGTTTTGTTTTTTGCTTTTTGGGGGGGATGGGGAGAGGGTTGGCAATTCTTTTCTTTTTCTTATTTTTTCTCCCCTTTCCTTTCCCCCTTTTTCTTTTTTATCTCTTCTAAATCACAGTGCTTGCAGCTGCACAGCTTCAAAAACTGTACAGCCTTCCTTCTGGGCTACAAGCAGAGAATTATCTCCTTGGTTTGAAGGGGGCTGTGACAACCTGGGACCTGGGAGCCTGAGCTATCTGTATGGCTGCAGGCCCGTAGCTTAATATCTCGGCAAGTTTTTGATTCCCAATCTGTATACTATTGTGGGTGTTGGGAACATTGTGGAGTTAGAGGGGTTGCTCTTATTTCCTCTTAAAAGTCCGTATTTGTTTTATTTAAAGCAATTTTGATCTGCTAATATTGTTTGTTGGTTAATTCACCTTATTAATCATCTGCCTCCCTTTAGCGACTCTAAGGGCCACCACGCTGAGCCCAGCACCCTGCCTGGCACTCAGGGCACGCTCAGCAAATCTTTGTGTTGAATGAGCAAATAAAGGAGAAGATAAAAGGAATCCAAGCTATCACGTGGCCTCCTGTTCCCATCCTGCAGATGAGAAAAATGAAAGCTCAGTGAGGACAATGACGTCTTAACAGTGGCAGAGCTAAGATCCACTGAGAAACCACGAGGGACATACTTTAAAACTATACCATGCCGTGGAAATAGAAAGTGGATCGTTTTTCTTCTGCTGGTAACCCAGAGTGTCAGTCAGTGTGCTGCTGTGAGAAGGTTGTGGAAGCCTAGACAGGCTACCCATCGAGAGTGGTGTTGTAGGCACACCTTGGGCCCAGCACCAGGTTTTACAGAGTCTGCCAGGCTGCCTTGGCCAGTTTCATGGGGTTTAACAGGCTCATTTCCAGAGCTGGAGGGGGTGCACCTCCAGTTTGCTTTCAGCCCAAATTCCCATTGTAATTCCTTCCCATCCAGCTGCATGTTCAATAAGTTGTCTTTCAAACAGCAGCAAATGGCTGCTAATTTCCCAGGCAGTTGTATTTTTATTGACTGCCACCCTACCTGAAGTGGGGCTAATGTGTTCTAGACAAATGTTGGTTTCTATGAAATAGGGTCACCAGTCTCTGGGGTAGGAGCTACGTGCATAGACGGATATTATGAAAATGTCTAGGGGCTGGATGTATGCAAAGGGGAGAAGTGACTTCAGTACGGCCACTTTATTGGAGTGAGGTGGGGGTCTTGTGATTCAGATTAAGGACCAGGTGCCAAGGCTTAGAATGCCAATTAGAGAAGGAAAAATGCTTTAACCATGAGTCCAGTCTGGCAGGCTCTAGACTGACATATAATAATGACATTGCTGTATCTTTAAGCCAGTTACATGCTAAGGGAGTTAGTTCGGTTTGGGAAATCCATCCTTCTTTCAAGATGTATTTATTTCCCCTTTGCAGTGTTTCCCATCTATGAAATGTAAATAAATGCTTTAAAAAAGAACCCCGATATATGTGGGCAAATAAATTTTTAAAATTCCACAAAGTCAAAAAGGTTAAAAAGGGACTTTTCATAGTCCTAGCTATGGTGGTGTTCTTTGGGAATTTTAAGAGCAGCTATTCTCTGTTGAGTATCCCAGTCTTATGAGACCATGGAGCACTTTTTTTGGGGAGAGCATGTCAGAGGATTCTAATGCTGGGAAACACGGCTTTAGAAACAGTCTTTTGGTGTTTTCCCTGCATTCAACCATTTGCCATTTGAATGTCTCCTTGGCTTCCTTGGGTAAATTTTTTTCTGCCTTGAGAATTAAATTCTCATGGAAACTTTTCTACCATGTTTGTCTTTTTACATTTATTAGAATGAGCAGTTTCATCACAGTGATCCGTCAGCACAGTAGGTTTAGATGCATCTGAATATTATTTGGAACTCGAGGAAATGAACATCCAGATAGGTCAACTAATGTATCCAAGATCACATCGTTTTTTTATCCACCCCCACCCCGCCATGAATACAAGAGCTACTCCATTGAAGATCTTTCAGATTTTCTTTCTGAGGCCTTCCAGAGCCTCTAGGTGGGAAATACTTCCCAGTTTAGAACAGAGCAAGTCTGACCAGAGTCCTGAATGCCTTGATGTAAACTCAGCAAAAGTGATGCTTATTTCTGAGAAATTTTTGATCTTACCAAGAGCTCGGAGAAGAAGGTGTTTTTGTTCGTTTGTTTTTTAACCCTATTTTTTTTGCATAATAAACAATGCAGAAACTGAAATGCTGAGGATGAGGAGGAGCGGGAAAGATCACAGAAAAATTGGGCATCTCTGAAGAATGAACCCACTTTTTCCACAGTCCCATTGCTGGAACTTGAAGACCAGGGAAGTTTTCGCCTGCGTAATGGAAAATGTCAGGTCGAAAGAGGAGTTGTCTGTTCCACTGCTGCTCGGTGGGAGGTCCTCCCAGTGTACACTTCTTTCCTGGCAGAGAGAGCAGGAACTGAAATAGGGGTTTTCAGCTTTGTTATCAGCAGCTGTGTTGGGAGGCTATGGTGACTTTTGGTTTGGTTTTCAAATGAGTAATTACCATCTCTCCAAGAAGGGGATAGAGACAGATCTGAAATAGCTGTCACTACCTCCCAAAGAGGCCCCAAAGGGCTTGGAGGTCCATCAAAGCAGGAACCCCCAAAGGGCATGGTCAGGAAACTACTAAGAATACCCTTTTGCTTGGCAAATTGGATTATATGACGCATTGACTGCACAACAGGACTCAGCTTGGTAGGAGCCTGTTAGAGACAGGGTTACATTGAATTGGAATGGCTTGTCAATGGCTTCTCTATTGTCTAGAAAAGTGGAATGTCTTGGATGTGGAATATATAATTCAGAGATAGGCACACATGCTTGATGCATGTTCGTTGCACCATTAGGTAGTTCATGTTTGTAATCCCAGTACTTAGCACAGTGGCTTGCATAAAATAGGGCCTTAATGATATTTTTTGAATGAAAAAAAATGCTAAAGTTATTAAAGTTCTGATGTTGCAACTTCCTGGTTTAGAGACCCTAAGGCCTTTGAGTCTCCTGTTTCCTCTCGTGTCTCCTACTAAAAATCTGAAAAATTATTGTATTTTTGTTGCTCACTGCAGGAACCTGGCAACCCTAACATCTTTGCAATTATAAAAATAAACTTGATGTTTCAAATCAGTTGAGAACAATGGTGAGACCACACCAGCCTCTTTTGTGTGACAGAGTCACAGCTCTAAGGAAGCAACCCGTTGGCTGAACTTATATCAACTGTTTGATAAACCTGGATAAAGCTGACACTGCAGGCAGATGCCTGCGGTGGGAGGAGTGGGGGGTGGGTGGGGGTGCGTGGGAGGGGGGAAACTCATCTGTGATGTGGTGTTGAGAACATTCTGTTGTTTTACGGTGTTTTCTCCCCTGAATTCCAATAGCACCTTCTTTGTACCTTTCTTACATCACATCACTTGAGAAAGAGCAATGGGTTTGGGATTGGAATTCCTGGATTCTAGTTGGGTTGCTGTTCCCTTACTTATGCATGTCCTCAGTCAAGCTACTTGAGTGCACTGAGCACCAGGGTTCTTCCTGATAAAATGGGGGAATGATGAGAATCTTCTTATCTCATAGAATTTTTCTAAGGATTAAAGAAGAAAATCAATGAGGAAATTCTGGTCAAATCACAGAGCGATCTGCAAATATTAGTTATTATGATGACATCTTGTTTTATACTTAATTTTAGATTTGCCTGCTACTTTGTTCCTTCCTGAGAAGCAGGAGGCTATAGATGATCATTTTTTTTGGTGTGTGTATCACTGTACCCAGGGGGAGATTCGCATAAAATAATTGAAGTATTGAATCAATACCCTGATAGAGTTAACAAACCCTAAGCTGAGAGCAATCTTTCTTTGACAGTTCTGAGAAATGTGTGGCAATAAGGAGGTGCCCTTAAGAGGCTGAGCTAAAGGAGAGAGTAGGCAGAAGACAGTGATGAAATTGGGGGTTTAGGAAGATATCTGTCATCCTGGCTACAGGGACAAAGAGGAAAGGAATGGCTGGGAGGCCCAGTGGAGGGGCTCGTGAGAATGTAACTGCCTTCTTTGGGGGCAGGCAAATGTGCATCTAAATTGATCATGATCACCAGCTCTGGCTCAGAAACCTTGGGTTTAAATGCCAGCAGTGCTGAATGAGAGGTACAACCTGAAGATTTGAAAGAACCAAAATGCTTGATCCTCGTGGAAGTTCAAAGGAGAATTAGCTAAGTTCCATCAGCTAAGGCCAGATCTTATCTTCTGTCTAGCTAGGGATCAGGAGGCCGACGGGAAAGCTGAGGAAGCCTAATTTTTTGGCTGAGCTCCATCTCTAGCTGAGGGCCAAATATGCATTTGAAAGATCTGGTGATTTTGGAAAACTGTTTGCAAGGCCACATAGAGATGTTTTCAGTTTAAATGAGGGTCAATGAGATCGTTTAAAGAGTCCGTTGCTTAAGTGTTCCTTCTATCTTACAAGGCAACCCTGGGATGGCTTAATCCTTGATGACAGTTATTCCCTGAAGCTCTTGACTAGACATTACTGGCTTTGTGAAAGCCTGTCCTGGCCCTGTCTATCAGTCCAGCCTTTCCCCCTTTCTCCCCAGTCTTCTTTCTGTATGTGCTACATTATCCTTTGTGTCTGAGGTTGGCATCTCTGCCTGGGAGTTCTCTGGCTGTGGGTTTGGGTGTGGCTGCAGAGACAAAGATGAACATTCCTACTGGCGGCTTCCCAAGTGATTCTTCCAGTGGCAGCAGAATAACACCTGTGGGAAAGTCATTAAAGGCTAAACAGGACCCAGAGAGAGTACGTCTGTCTCAGTGCCTCCCTACTCAAGTTTCCACACCCCTCTATGCTCTCCATGCTCACTATTCTCACAAGACAGTCATACTCATTTGCTGGTTCCCAAAGGCTAAACCTTCTGTTGATATTAAGTCATTTGTGTCACCATCACGTGTTGTATTGTTTCTGCATCCATGGGTGTGTTAAGCTGTCTTCTATCTTCAATTATAAGTCCACAGCCATGAGGCTCACCTGTGCTTTGATCATGTCTGTCCTAATGAGCATCTTGAGGGGCGTGACAAAGGTTTATTCATGATTGCATCCATGGGACCTAGGGGTGCCGTTACTGCTCTGGTCCTGCACATGGGTGTTGCTCACTAAAGACTTAGAAGATAGGAAATGGAATAATGTGAGGCTTATGTGTGTGCCAGAAAAGTAAAAAAACAGGGCTCATGAATCATAAGTGGCCAGTAAAGACCCACAGGGGAATTCGGAGTGGTCTCATGAGTACAAGGCTGCTGATGAGCTACGGTGGGTTTCTGCTTTGCTTTCAACTCCCTTACCTTTCACAGAACCCACATTTCAATTGGTGGCAAATGAAAGCTTGGGATCTATATTACTTAACGAAAGAAAAGACCCGAGTAGCCAGCCAAAGGCAGAATCTGTCACAGCTTATGTCTTGGGAGACCAAGAAGTTTGTCTAGGAGTCCATGTGAAGCCTCAAAAATGTGTTGGGGGACCTTTCCCATAGTTTCTTTGCTGGCTCGATAGTTCCCTCTTCAGCTGTTTATTTCCCCTTGATCAATCTACCTTGCCCCCTAATCAATCCGCTCATTGTGCTGTGTACACATAGTTCTGGCTGGCTTAATTGCTCCTCAGAATGTTGTATAATTTCTATTGTGAATTGTTATTTGCTGTGAAGGACAGGCTGGAACTCATTTGTGTGTACACCCTCTCTAAGCCAGCGCCACCCTGACACCACACCACTAATTCATGACCTGAGATTTTTTAAATCAATGTCATCATGCTGAGGTGAACTTCCCCCTACTCCATGGACTATGCTTTTCACAGGAACTTAAGGAATACATTAGAGAACCAGCAGGATAAGGCAAATCTTGCAAACCCTGACACTTCTCTCTGTGTCCAGAGTTGGCATCGATGGGTTGAACTAAAAAGTCATGTTTATAATGAAGGCCAAAGAGAGATTATAGGAATAAGATTGTAGGAAAATACTTTCTAAGGTTAGTCTAGGCATAGTTTATACCAATTAATACTGAAACAATTATAACTCACAAATGTCTGTATTTTGGTCAGCTTAAAATGTGATTTAGGCCAGTTCAGTTTAACATATACTAACTGAACATCTACTATAAACACAGACATTTTACTAAGCACTAGGTATGCAAGGCTGGATGACCCAGGATCAGTCTTCAAAGAATTCTCCAGAAGCATTGTCTGCAACTATGAAGAATTCCACATTTAACTCTTAACATGGGTCTAAAAGAATCTAGGCTTCAAACCAAATGTATAGCACAAGCCCTACATTTATTCATATTATTGAATATCCATTATTAATATGTTGATTTTTTTCATATTAGTGTTCTCGTGGTGCCCATTAGTATCTGAAAAATGGCTTAGTATGCCTTGGTCAATATCTATCTTATTGTTGTCTTACCTGAAGAGTACTTTCCTTTGTAGGGTCATAAATACGTAAATACTTTTCCATTAGGTTTAGAGAAAAGAAGAATATGTATAAAGTCTAGTTATTACAATGTCAGATTCAGCAAGAATTGTTTCACATGTCACCATGAAGGTCTATCCTGTCTCTTCCACTCGTCTGAGTTTTCTTCTCTCTCAGGTTCAACTCAAATCGCAACTGTTTTCTTGGGCCTTTCTAAATGGACCCAGGCCCTTCTCCAACTCCTAAAACACTGATTTATTTGACCACATTTTGGCCCTTTGCATGCATTTTGTTGTTATTATCTCTCATCTCTGTTCTTCAATCAACCCGTATGAGGAACGCAAGATGTAGCCACATTGCCTGTTCTTTTGTGTTCTTTGAGCATCTAGCCTGGAACCATGCACGTAGTGATTAGCCAATAACTAGGTCCTATTTGTTCATTGATTTTGCTTTCTTCCCTGCATGCGGTGTTGGTTACCCATATTAAGGAATGCCCAAGGCACAACACGTGAGAACTACATGTGCCGGTCTAAGAAAAATAAAAATCAAAGCAAACACTTGAAGTCTGAGAGTTTAAAACCTCATCTTGATAAGGGAAAGAACAGTTTCAGGAGCCCAGGCATCATTTAGGATTTATTCTTCCCCTTCAGGAATCGGCACTCGACCATGCCACGGAAAAGCTTGTTTACTTCCAAGGACCCTCGGCTGGGGGAGCAATACCCCTCTCCATTGCCAACTTTTGTCATTTTTCATGTTTGGCAATTGAAGCTGATCCAAATATAATGTGATTTGCAAGAGAGTTAGAAACAAAATGACCACTGAAAAGACATTCTTCTTTGAGTACGGAATCGCTCTGTATTTCTTGTTTGGTTTTTAACATCCAGATTGGCAAATTACTAGCAAATCAAGTGCTTGGCTGTTCACTATGCAGCATCTTATTGGAACAATTAAAATGGTACAGAAAAGTCATTGCAGTGGCGATGAAGCTGGGAGTTTCCTGGGAACCATTTAAGATACTTGGCAGTTTATGCCAAACAGGCCTAGGCCATATGCAGGCATATAACCATGCATTAAATAAATTTCAAATCTCCAAGTAATCTCTCTTGGACATCTTTTTTCTTTTGGTTCCAAAAACACAAAAAGAAAGAGTGAATGCCACCGAGCATAAATCATCTTAAGTTGCTCAAGAATGACGTAACGTGGGTCAGGGCCCAGCACCCTGGAAAGATGGAGTCCAGTGCGGCAGGAGTCACAGACTTGCCCCAACGTCCTCCATGTCTGCTAGCCCATGTCAGCTACTGCCTTCTGGTTCTGATATGTGCTATACGTTTATAGCCAGTAAGGCCTAAACTTGTGCTTTATATATTTGACAACCTATACTGTTTTGAGGTTGCTGGGGAGAGAAAGCAGTAGGTGAATCTGACTACCCCTTTTAACACAACACCCTCTGTCCGTATCCTTATTTTGAGAATTGTTTTAGAATTGGAAATCAATAGAGTAGGATCCTAGTACTGTTCCTTTTCCAAAGGAAAAAGAACTCTCATGGAACCAGAGGCTTTGGAATTTATTTGTGGCCACAGAGATAATCCTTTTCATAGAAAGAACGAACTAGCAAATAATTCCTAGCTTTGAGCATGCTTATCTCTTGCTGAATCCTCTTTTTTTTTTTCCCTCCAATTTAAAAAGTGTTCTTTATTGAGAAAATGCATTTGCTTTGCTTTTTCAGCGATTCTCTTCTTGGGCTCTTGTCCTCTGGGTTTTGAGGTTCAAGGTTCTTGTCTGGAGGAAGCTTGGGTTATTACCAAACTCATCCAAGATACGGAGGGAAGATCTCAGTTCAGGTTAAACTGCATTTGCTTGCCCACAAATTCACATTTGCATTTGCATCTTAGCCAGTCTTTGTTTCTTGGAAAGCATTTTTCACACATGCTGAGCCTTGGTGGGAAAATATAAACTCCTGGCTTTGAAGGGTGCCATGTATGCAAATGTAAAAATGTGGTAGGATAAAATATATCTCCCTCCTGGGCCAACATTGACTCTCTAATTTCTCATTTCAGTTGGCACCCATGGCTTTCATTATTCTGAGAGATGTAAGCACAGTGCTGGTGGGCGTTTATATGGATAATAACCAGTGTAGATAGACAATCTGAATCACCCAGATCTCTGAACTTCCCATTTTCGCTCAATAGGAGGCGTGAGCCTTGGAATTCCTTTCCTTTTGCCTGTGAGGGGGCAGCTTGGCCATTTCTGATAGGATACTCTTACATAGCTACAGTGCTGTTAAGGTTCTTTCAAGACCAAAGGAGTAGCATCTAGAAGTGAGGCGCAAAGTAGTGGAAATTGTTTCGGGAGCCTTATTGTCTTCCCCGATTTAACTGAACTACTGAAAGTGTGGAAAAATAAAAATAACTATTATTAAATGGTGTGATCTGGTCAGGTATTTTCAACGAACAAGAGTGACCACTCAGAAGCTTTGCTTTCTAACCAGTCCTCTCAGAAAGTGCTAACAAGTGACTGAAACTTATGGGGTAGCCATGGAAAATCATAGTAAAATAAGGAAGTGTCAACAAAGTTTACTTAAGTAACACAAAGTGAACCAACAAGACCAGCGAGACAATTCTCAGATGAGGAGAGAATATTTTCATTCTACCAGAATAATTTTTATGGCCATTGCCCGTGACCCTCTAAAATATCTGTATATTTAGGACTTTCTGTGTTGCATTTAAATTATTCTCAAAATTAGGCATTAAATGTTGATGTAGGCACTGGAACCCTGTTCATTTTACCAGGCACTGTGTGGGCACAGCTAGCGTCTCCATGGAATCTATATCCTAGAGTTGGCAGCATAACTTCGGGAAGGTGCCTATCATTGCGCCTGGCATATAGCAAGTGCTCAATGTGGTGGTTACTGGTGCATTAAAAAAAAAATCCTTGTCATCAGGAGCATATAGTGAAAGAAAACAGAAAAGAGACATGAAACTGTTATTAATGATATAAGGCAGCATACAATAATGTATCTCTATTTATGGTATAGTTAGTCAGATTGAGCTTGAGTGGTCCAGAGAAAGGAGACATCAATATGGACTTCGGCAGTGAGAATGGTCTCATGGAGCAGAAAGGAGCTGAACTAGAATTGAGGTAAGGGAGGATTGGGACAGGCAAAGAGAAGGGGAGTGAGAGATTAAGAAATTGATATGACATGGTGAGGGAGGGGTAAGGAGGCCAAAATTTGGTTAGGATAGTGGGCTAGATTTGCCCTATATACACCAGACCCCTAAAAGGAACAATATTTCCCTCTCTTTGTTAGTCATATTAACATCTTTTTTTTTTCTTTGAATAAGATAGTGGGCTTAATCTATCACCTGGGAGGAGGCTACGGTGCTGAGTTGCCTGTCATCAATGCTTTAAACAGAGGAGCTTTCCTGGCCCCACAAAGTAAGGTGAGATAGCAGAAGGAGACTCCTGTTTACTTCCCAAAATAGCTGACCACTGCCTGGGTCACAGAATTAACATTCCGAGTGCAAGTTAGATAATTTCCATTCATGGACATAAGTTAAATGCTGCTCCTTTAGGGAACTCATTTGAAAAATGCTGGTTCCTGACACACATTCTTTATTTTATTTTATAGAGAAATGTTATGCACCCACAGCGTAGGGTAGGATATCATAAAAGATATTTGTTCAGAGTTTAATTATTGCACACAAGACTCCAGCAGAGTGATTTCAAAGACTTTCTGAATGACTGAATATTTAATTTTCTGTGCCCACAGCTGTCTATTCTTATGCCTTATGGAGGCCTTTCATTTTTCTATTTGTCGAAGATATAAAACCACATCTCAAAACCCATGTAAAAATACTATAAAAAGCATACATGATTAATAGGACATTTTCTACATTAACTGTCTTAACCAATTCTATTAAAAGAAAATTTAAAGAATATCTCCCCCCTTTTTTCTCCTTCCAAGTTTTAGGGGGAGTTCCAAATATGGAAGCCTTCTGTCAGAATTCCCTCAGATTGACAGGGTGGCTTTATGATCATGATATAAAAAGACAGAGATTCTCCCCACCCCAGATTGTTGTTTTAACCATTTTACAACTAAAATATGCTTCAGAACTTGCACACTTATGAAACTAGGTGACATACTTTGTCTAAGATCATATCCATTAAAAATATTCGAGGAAACAATCAAGTGTGCTTTTGTTGCCAAAGTAACTCGCTGTGTTTGGGGGTTCTCTCCTTTTAGTAGCTGCACTGTATCTAAGGATCACCTCCTTTCTGTCTCAGAATTTGTTCTTCCACCGTCCCCCAAGCTGACCCTTCTGCAGACTTCATTTTATATGTGATAAATTGAAATGACAACATAACTAAAGCAGTGATGGTCAGATTTCAAAAAAACAATACGGCACAATGATGAGAAGCAGTCACCAGAACTTAAGCACTTGTAAGAAGCCCAAGATAAAAGAATCTTATTTTCTTGGCAAGCCCCATAGATATTCTGCAATGACGAATGATAGGACTGTTATCTTGACACCATACTCTCCCATATTGAAACTGTTTATGAGAAACAAACATCATATGAAAAGCAGATTGCCAGACACTAAGTAAATCACTATAAAGGGTAGTGAGTTAAGTATTGCCAGTTTTACCCACATTGTCATTGTTATGATGTAACACATTCCTTGAGACTGATATTATATCCAAATTTGGGCACAAAATCCTCCTCTTGATCAGTTGGCTGAGTCCCTCTCCTATAATATGTCTCACACACACACACACACACACACACACACACGCACACACACACAAAGACACGCTGACACACACAAGGATTTGGACCCACACCCAACCTGGATTAAGCAAAAAGGACAATCCAGAAAGGATGGAATATTCAAAAGGTGTACAGAGATTATACAAACTGTAAATTTCAGCCCTTGCTTAACCCAGTAATCCTCTCAGCTCTAGCTCTGCTCGCCATGATTAATAAACAGTGGGTGTGCTAAACATATGGAAAAACCATTCCATCTGGACCATTTAAAACGAGGACATAGACTTTATCTTTGTTTATTTCATCCTTAGCTAAAAGGCTTATTATGAATTGCAATAATCCAAGAAGCCAACCATGGAAGACAGACAAACTCTTTAGATAAAACCAAAAAAGCAAGTTCTGTAACCGAGGACCAGATGTATTTTTGGGTTTAGCCCTTGTACATATTTAGCCGAGCTTTTCAAGTGGTGAAGATTTGCATGTTTGTTTTGCAATACTAATGAATATGTTTTTGATTTACATTTTAGAAAATGGAAACTTTTATCTTCTTGGGGCTTTGTAACTTAATGACTTCCAGAGGGTGGTTTGGTGTCCTCTTTTAACCCTTCCCCACGAGCAGTATCTTCCAGAGGCCCAGCCCTCTATCTAGCTGAGTAAAACCCCTAAGATAATGTGGTGCTTGTCTTTTGTTGCCGGAATGGCAAGGGTTGAAAGCTTTTGACTTTCAATCTAGTGAAAACATATGTAAATGGCAAATTATTTTTATACTAGCTTTAATGTGAATCTTGGGGGTATAAAGAATGACTCCACAGATGATATTTATATTAGATGAATAAGGACAACTCTTTTGGAAAAAACATGGCTTTGAGAGGTAGGATCTAGTGTATTGGTTCAATTTCCCTGGAGATAAAGATTGTTTTAGGAGGGAAGGAAAATGTCTTCCTGAATTTTTTTGCTTCTGGAAGCTATCCTTAGGAGCACTTCTTTCTTCCTTTAAGTTTCTTTGAAGATGTTACGTGAAAACATAAGTAAACACATTTCCCCCTTAAGACTTCCTTTGCTTATAATTTGGATTGAACAAGGACCTTATCAGAAGTGGAAAAATTTATCCTTGAGGGATAACAGAGTATTTCAGAATAAGAGATAACTAGAGCTTTGAACTCTCATTATTTGACAAATTGGTCCAAAGAGATAGCTTTTCTTCCAATTTTTTTTTCAGGAGTTTTTAAAAATAGAATACGACAGAACAGTAAGCATGCCCTTCAAAGCCTGTGTGAGGGCCATGAAATGTTTTAAATATTTAACTTTCTGGGACAAACAAGTAAAGGTGTAATATCACACTGAGCATGAAATGGGGGGTATTTTACATTAGTTCTACAGTGATTACCTGCATTGAGGTTCAATGAAAGTGAGCTAGTGGGGGCTGAATAGTTGTTTGATAAGGAACCAATGGTGTTTTTATTATGTAATATCTGAAAGGCTTATGATCAAGAGCCCCTAAGCCTGATTCTTCACATGGGAAATAATTTCTCCCTGAGAGAATATTTTTTCCCACCCAGACTCTGTTAATAACTAGTTTTAACTTTCCAGAACAGTTTTATAGTGTTGTATTAAAATTGGATACATATTTGCTGTGAGTTCTTGGTTAGCAGGCATTTTCTAACACAATTTCCTTAAACCAAAAAAGGTTGAAATGTGGTGTAAGAATTCCTTATTTTTCCCTTAAAAATTCCTCCCAAACTATTTCAGACCCGAGAGGCAAAACTCCCTAAATGTATTTTAAAATGAGATAGTTTTCTTATTATTCAGAAGACGAGTCTAGAAGGACACTTCTTTTCATGTGATCTTAACTTATTAGATCTTATATTTAAGTTATGTATGAATAATGAATAATTTAGGTTTTCATTTGTGCTTCCTCTTCATCTATGATAAAGATGAGGGGAGCAGGTAACCAGCACTATGTGCCTGGGAGTTTGTCCGGGTTATTTTATCTTTACAACAGAACTACAGAGTTGGAAATTGAAATTTGGGAGGCTGACGAATCTCTGGGAGGTCATAGAATCAGGTAGATATGGAGCTAGAATTCAAACTCGGGTCTTTCTGATTCCCAAAATGATTTTCTTTGCCCAACATCATGCTCTTTTAACTCCTTTGTTTCTGAATCATTAATTCATTAATCTCAAATCCCTCTCTTCCTTTCTTTCTTTCTCTCTGTCTCTGTCTCTGTCTCTGTCTCTGTCTCTGTCTCTGTCTCTGTCTCTCTCTCTCTCTCTCTCTCTCTCTCTGTTGGTGCTCCTTAAAATGAATGTGTTCAGCATAACAGGTACCTTAAATAATGTAAGCTTGGTTGGGATAGAAAGCCAGTTGCTGGTGGGAATGCTTGACGAATGTTCAGGAACAGCTAGTGAGAAAGAGTCAGAAAGAAGAACGGAAGCAGACATGGCATAGCTAGGAATAGAACAGTGACAGCGTTGGCCAATTGTTCCTAACTTTTACATAGGGTCTTTGGAGGCCCTGAGGGAAGTTATGAACCCTTTCCTAGAAAATTCTATATACATAAACATTTGCTAAAAATGTCAGGAATTTACAGATCTGCTGAAGCTGCTCAGATGGACAGATTCTGTGCTGAGTCTGTGGACTTAGTTCTTGTTACTCTAGCGTGATCTGTGCAGCAGCAGCAGCAGCAGCAACAACAATCTCTAAATGCTTTTACAAGAGAAGAACCTCAGGCCCCACCCCAGACCTACGGGGAGTAGAATCTGCATTTTACAAGATCCCTAGATGGTTCCTAAGCACATTCAAGTTTGATAAACATTGGTCCAGGTAAACAACAGCGAAGTAGAAATGAGGGGAGAGTCTTTTTCATGAGGGGTCTTGAAGAGACAAAGCGTAAGGGTACATGAGCAGGAAGTCTGGGGAGAGAACAAGCTCTCAGGCTTATCAGGAATTGGGGAGATGGGTGGTGGCTGGCCCCGGGCTGAGTAACTGTAGACATTTCTCACCTTCAGTCACAATGCAGTGGACAGGGTCACTAGCATAGATGGTCTGATTCTTCTGATCAACAACCTATCCTTAGTGATTTTCAAAGGACTAGAGTAGTTTCCATACAACAACCATAAGAAAAAAAAAGTCACAGTTTAAAAAGAGGAGGTAGATAGGAAATGAAATTGTAGATTTGGCAATTACATAGTCACTTAAATGATTCAATTCTGAGTTTGTGTTTTTCTTCTTTGATTAGTAAGGCTAATGGATACGTTTCACAGCTTGTGGAAAAATGGTTTGATTTAACATCTTTGAATTAAGGGTCTTGGCTTAATGTTCACACATTCATTGCAGTTTCTGATTTATCCCTATTAGCCTTGGCAGACAGTTGCCGGAAGTAGCTGAGCAAGGAATCTTGTACATCATAGACTTTCAGAGCTTTGTTTTTTTTTTGGTTTTTTTTTAAAGGAGTGGAAGGTCCATGGGTTTACTTGTAGGGACTGAGCCTGGTAAGGTGTCCCTGGAACTGGCACCATCAGGATCCTTAATTAGAACTCAGTTCCCCCCACCCAAAATGAGAACCTGAGTCATGTAGATGGTGGTCATAAAGACAGTTTTGCTCGAAATAGACTGATTCACGTCTTTTAGTGGCCTTTTAAGCATGTGCAGTCTTAGGAAGTATTCACTGCTTTAGCCTAAAGATCCCTTTGTGATATGACAGCACACAGTATTCCTACAGCACATGAATGGTACCAATCAGTGCTCTAATGGGAGTGCTTCAGGGTGGGAAAAGGACTGGGGACCCAATAGTATGACCGCGCAAGGTCAAGTATCTGTGGTTAAACTATTTCTAGGTGTGTTGGATTTCGATAACAACGTAATGCAGTCGTTTAGCACAGAGTCATTGAGAACTGGTTATGCTGCAGGCCTTGTGTGGGTGATGGGGATACAATTATGACAAGGACATCTTCCTTACTTTTTTTTTTTTTTTTTAGCTGAGCCATCCTGCTATCTCTTGGTAGCTCGGTGGCTGCTCAGCTTGGGCCGGGACTCGAACCGCTGTTGCTCAGAGCTCTGCACTCTTGAGTGAGCTCTTAACCAACTGAGCCACTTGTCTGGCCCTTTAAGGATCTTCCAGTCAAATGGAATAAATGACAGGGGAGGTATAGGATACCATAAAAGCATGTAGGAAATTATCTTTATCCAAATTTGTTGTGACAGTGAAGTTTTCCTGGGAGGAAGGGAAGGAAGTAAAGAAAGTGATGTATAAGCTCATAGGTGAAGGGGTCATGAGAGAGAAGGGTACCCAGGAAGAGGGAATGGGTTGTGCAAAGACTGAGAGAAAGGATGGGGCCGTCAGAGAACAGGAAACATACCAACGCCATCTGAGTGTCTTGCTTGAGGATCTGGAATAAGACCTGAGAGCTTGAAGAAGTCTGTCAGGTCATCTAGTCTAAGCCACCCAAGATGTCTGAACAAATGATTACTCATTGTCTATTGAATACCCTTTCTTTCCCAAGCAAGTCCATTGTTCTTTTAACAGCTCTAATGAACTCCTTCCACAGGAGATGAAATCCATCCCTGGCTTCTCATCACTGGCCCTAGTGCTTCCCTTTCTTGTCACCCAGGATAATTTGAAGCATTTCCAGTCATTAACAGTCACTGGTCAGTGATGTCTCCCTCCCCAAGGCTTTTTGGTCCTGGATGCTGAAGGAGACAGGCCCGTCAAATTGGAGAAGTCATACATATGGCAAATACCTGTGCTTCATGCATTAAAATCCTACAATATCCCTAAACTGCAGTTTTCTATAAGCTCTCAGTCAATCATAATATTTCACTGGGGAAGGGGGAGAAGGCCACATATTTGGCTCAGAGAGCTCACATTATTAAGATTATATTAAGGATTCAATTTTGTGCAAGCCTTCCTGTAAATTTCCCCTTGCCATCCACCACGTCTCATACCGTGCCACTGCTGTGCTGACTTGAATTGTCAGCACACCTGTACTTTTTTAATGATTATGGCTAAACCTCAGTGCCAGCTGGAGAGAAAGGTCACATTTCATGGTGGTGTAATTGGAGACCCATGTTTCTTAGGAGTAGAGGTAGCAGAGCCTTGTTGGAAAGTTTGAGAACATAGACCTATTCACAAGCCACTTACTTTTGGTAGTGAATCATTTCTTAAATAACTGATTGGACCTCGATTTTTAAAATTTTTTTATTGCAACTGCTCCCTTATACAGCTAGAGGATTAAGTTGGCAGTCAGAATTAGAGATACCTAGAAATCAAAGTAGAATCTGGGTTGGAAGAGAGGAAAGAGAGGCAGGTAATTGGGTCCAGTGTGTAATATGGGGTCCATAATACACTTTCACACCTCTTCCATATAGGATTGAAAAGAAGATTTGACTCAGCAAGTGGCCCTGAATCATCTTTATGAGTTAAAGCCATATTTGCTGTTCTAATAACAAAAAAGTAACTTTTATTTATTTCTATAGTCAGCCAGTTTCCTAACGCAGTCTGTTGATGGAATGTAGACATGGGCAAAAAGGGTAAGCATTGCCTTTTAGGCTTTAAAAGAGTGTCCTTAAAAGAAAAGATTATATATATGTATAATCACACACAATGCTTAAATTGTTGAAATGAACATGAGTTCAGAGAAGATGAAGCGGTATCTAAAAGATGAAAAATGCATAGCATTTGAGTTCAGAAAATTTTAGCTTCATTTTCAGCAGCACAGTGAAATATATCCAAGATCTAATCTTAAAATAAAACTTGGCTCTAACAGGCATGTGTAATAAATTAGCAGATTAAAGTTGTTTACACCTTTGGCATTTTTAATCTCATATTTCTGCTTTAAATAGCTTTCCTGGCAATTATACACTAGTTTTTTTTTTCTTTCACCATATAATTCTTAAAAGTTGCATATGGGACATATTTTTGATATTTATCTCTACCATTTTTTTCTCAGTCTTCAACTCTAAGATGATTACTAGTTAAGGCTAATAAAATATTCTCATTTATGTTTGATTTACTTTTCATGTGAATAAATATAATTTTCAGTAAAACTGTTTTCTTTCTTGAAAATGCCTTCATAAAGTGTTCTTTGATAGTTTGAAATAATAAATATTTAAATTAATTCAACACATTTAAAGCAACACTTATATGGGCCTCCAATGAATTGGACATGGTGCTACATCCTATAGAGGATAGCAAACTGAGGGAGACATTCTCTAGGCTTGGAGGGGCCTTACAATCTTGTAGATAATTTGGGAAGGATCCTCAAATGAGCACAATGTAAGGGCCATGAATAAAATTCAAAGAGAGCACTGTGAATTCAAAGCAGGGAAAGGTAATATCATTATATGCTAAAAATCGAAGATCTCTTTTTCCTCGTTGGGACATCCCCATCAGATATTTTCTTTCTTTTTTTTTTTTTTTAAAGATTTTTATTGGGTAATTGGGGGGATGGGAACAGTACTGGGAAATTAGGGGAAGGGGAACAGACAAGTTGCTGTCGTTTTGTTCTTCAATCTAGTTGTGGAGGACACTGCTTCACTGGCCCAAGTTGGCACCATCATTGCGCTCTTCCCTGGCAAGGCAGATCAGTCGCCGGCTTCTGGACGGCCGCTCACTGCGGCTGCTGGCCGCTCACGCTGGCTGCTGGC
>NW_017731415.1:3318046-3346755 GCF_001890085.2 Hipposideros armiger
CCAGGTTGAGCTGTTGTTCAGCATCTTAGCTGTAGAGGGCAGTGTCACTGGCCCTCATATGTGGGATCCGAACCGGGGTCCTCTGGCATCCCAAGCGAGTTCTTAACCATCGCGCCACTCGGCCGGCCCAGATATTTTCTTAAAGAGACTTTTCTTTCTTTCTTTTTTTATTATTAGTTTCAGGTGTACAAAACAACACAGTGATTAGACATTTACACACCTCACAAAGTGATAACCCCAACAAACTGGCTACCCATCTGACACCGTACATAGCTATTACCATATTAAAAAGACTTTTTTCGACTTCCCCTAAAACGGGTATGATTTCCTTGCTCTTAAAGATCTCTATCTGCTTTCTTAAAAAAAAAAAAAGCTATACTTTATTGAGGTATATTTCACATACCATAACATCGACCCATTTATACATACACACATCTGTAGCTTTCCTTGTGTGTGTGCATGTGTGTCTATGTGTGTATCTGTGTATACACATAGTGCATGAGGTGGATGCACAAGTGTGTGTGCATGTATGTGTGTGTGTGCATGTGTGCGCTAGACTAACCAAAATCTGGACTTTCTCTGAAGGTGATGGTCCAAGCCACCATCATCTTTTCCATAGATTATTGCAGTTAAGTTCTACCTGAACTCTCTACTTCTATTCTCACCTTTTAGTCTATGCTAAAAACACCACTGAGATTCCTTTAAATTCTAAGATCATGTCACTTCTGTTTTCAAAAATTCCAGTGTCTCTGCATCTGATGTACAAGAAAAACCAAGGTCATTCTAATGATCCACAAGACCCTACCCAATCTGCCCACTCCTGGTCCACATATACCTGTGCAACTGCTGCGTCTCTTCCCTTATTTTATCCACTTCAACCACACTCCAGGCACTAGATGCTCTCCTGGCTCAAAACCTTGTATTTCATCTGCCTAGAATATTCCTTTCCCTCAGTTGTTCCCTACCTTCTTTAAAATCTTTGCTCAACTATCACCTTCTAAATGAGGTCTTCTTGACCACATTATTTAAAAATCGAATCACCCAGATCCCTGTTCTCCTTCTCTGCTTTATTTCTTTCTATAGCATTTAGGTGATTTTCATATATTATATAAATTATGTAATTTAAAAAATGATTTTGTTTATTGACTTTCCCTTGCCTAGGATATATACCTTGTAAGGGCAGGGATTCACCTCTGTGTTGTTCTTTGTGGTATTACCTAGAGCAGTAGTGCCTAGATAACTAGACACCCAATAATGTTTGTTGGACAAATGAATGAATTCCACACTAGCTTAGCTAAGGTGATGCCTACCATGGCCACATGAAGGTGCCCCCTCCAAGGATAAGATTGTCAAAGCCTGCCTCCCTCATTGAACTTCTAGCCACCATTTCCCTGAGGACTATTCAAAGGAAACCAGATAGAACTGAATGACTGACTTCCAGAGGTGAGGGAAGGAAGATATGTGGCCCTAGAGGAAGACAAAGGAAGGATGGAGGACAAAGAAGGGCATAGGGAGTGGAGAGAGCAGGTCCAAAAAGAGGTGCTTTGCTTCCTTGGAGACTAACATGTGAGTGGGCTCATTGTCAAAAGACCAACCCATTCCTTCCTTTCAACTCAGGACCTCCCCCTACACCTCTGGGCACTCAATATTTGTGATGCTTTCATGAGAGGCTTTTCTTACAGTCATAAAATAAAGCTTCTTCATGGGTGGTGGGGGGAAGGTAAGGAGGCATAATTCATGTTTAAAAAAATGTTCTGAAATTCTTGCATGAAAGGTGCTAAACATACAAACTGTTAGATTTTATTTTTAAATGGTGCAGGCTATATATTTTCCCCATTAAATGTTCACTTTGCCAATTATCCTTCTTTCTGCCTGAAAAATAATTAAACCAAATCGTACGTTATCCAATTACTAAGATAAATTTGAAATGTAAAAATAAAATGATTTCTTGTTCGTATGAAATGCTCCCAACTATTTAGAGGACACCATTAGCCATAATGACTTCCATATCTTCATTCCCAGTGTAAGAGCCATTCAGTTGCAGACTATCACTATTTCTGAATCAAATCATAGAAGAATAGAGCTGTCGGGCACAAGAGTGGCCTCTCTCAACACCAACCTGCCCTGCTAATTGCTTAACCTTTTCCAAACTCAAAATGCCTCCCTGCCTTCTTTAAATTATCTTAATATATTTTGATTTGAAAAATCCTCCATTGGTGGGAAAATTAGTCCCCTTTTCCAACACATATACTACCTCCTTCCTATTAAGAAGACCCCATAACTCCCATCTAATAAACTCTGTTACTTCTTGACACTCTTTCCTGCTCAATTATCCATTGGACCCTACCCAGAATATGATCACCCTTTAAGACCAGGATGAAACTGGGGTATTTATGAGCCTGGGCTTCACAGTAGGACAGACCTGACTGCCACGCCATTCTCTGTCACCTGGTATGTGGAGGAACTTGGGCAAGCTACTCAATTGCTCTGAACCTCAGTTTCCTCCGCTGTTGAATAGCGATAATAAAACATGCCTTACGGGGTTGTTTAAGGGTGAACGCACTTCAGCTAATGACTACTGGGAGAACACCTGTAGTTAAACCGGTTGGATTTACTACTGGATGCTGAAGAGGAGAACATACACTGTGGGCAATGTTGGGATGTCTTAGTCAGAGGGTATTAGAAAGAACCTATTCTAGAATTTGGGCTTTGGGTGCATGCCATGGGGAAGGGTTTGCTTTAGATTAGAGGCAGTCAGAAAGCAGAGGCAATTCTACAAGTAGTGTATCTCAATACATCTTATCTATAGGGAGCAGGGACCAGCATGAGTAACAAGCTGTGATTTGTAAATATGTAACAGTCACTCATTGCGGGGGAGAGGGGAGTTTTGGGTATTTTTAGGGTGGCCTAGAAACCTTGATTTTGTCTGTACTTGGAGGAAGTTATGAAGCTGCTTTGTTTCGTTTTATCACTGTCTCAGAGCAGCCATGCCTGAGGCTGGTATTCTGTGAGATGGCTTAAGTCTAATAGGAGAATAGCAAGTCCTAGGTGTGGGTGCCAGGCCCACTTCTGAATGTGGGGAGCTGCTCTTTCTCTTTTTAAACATGAACCGTTGGCACAGCATCTAACGCCCGAGGACTCAATACGTTGTGGCAACATTCATCGTAAAAATCAGAATTACATACCTGGCTTTCTTAATTCCAGAATAAATAATTCCAATTCCTTACATGAGCCTCAGGGTCCTGGAGAGCAATAAAGATAGCTGATATTTCCTTAAATCATATGCCAGCACCATGCTCAATACTGTAAATAGATGATCATGTATAATCTTTACCACAACCTGATGAGAGAGGTATTATTCATTTTCACATTTCACAGATGAGGAAACTGATGTTTAGAGAGGTGAAGTGACTTTCCCAAGGTCACACACACAGGAGACTAAATGCGGAAGGACAGATCTATTCCCAGGAAGTCTTTGTTTAAACCCAGGTTCTTAACCATTACACGATACTGCTTTTTATTTCCCAACTCATTGTGGATGCTCTAATCCAGAGCTTCTCTTGCATCGATTACATTTCTTATTCCTCATCTGAATTACAATTAACATTGTATTCCTTCTACTTCTTTTACAACACTCCCTTTATAGCATCCATTAGCTGATAGCAGCAAAGCATGCAGCTCTAATTCAAGACAGGCGGGTTGGGCATTCAGCATTAATTGAAAGACAAATCTGTTATAGTTTTAAATTGGAATTTTTTTAATCTTCTCTTTGGACTAGAGGAGAATGGTGATTCTAGACTGTGAATTCAAAACACATTAGGGTCCCTGTGCTACTTTAAAAAAAATGCGTTTACAATGTTCAGGCGTAATCGCTTTTGGAGTTTTAACAAAATGGCAACACAAGGCAATATGTACCAGGCTGAAATTGGCATTTGCTCAGCCTTATTATAATGTTGCTGTATCAACATTCGGCTGATGAGAATTCGAGTCTGGCATTCGCAGTTACTCGCCGTATAGCTAGCTGCCTCACAGAGTTCTTTGTGGAAATAGAGATGCCTGCTATAGTGTAGAGTGAGAAGAAGAGAATTAAAATATTTGGAGCATTGATTCCGTGCCAGGAATTGTCCTAGGTGCGTTTACATGATCCCATTTATGCTTCACAGCAGCGCGGAGAAGGAAAGAAGTGTTTGTGGTGGAAGCCACCATCGTCTCTCCCTGGGTTACTGCATATTAGCTTTCTCTTGCTCTTTTTTGCCTTTCGCTTTTGCCCTCTTATGGTTGAGTCTAAAGCGAAAAATACCTTTGCGAAGATTCAAATGCATCACTTTCCTGCTTATATGCTCCCCCTGGCTTTCCGTTGCCCTTGGAATAAAATCCACATTCTTTACCATGACCCACAAGCTTACTCTAGGGACTCCTTCCTGCTCCTTTGACTTTGCCCCCCCCCCCCCCCCCGTTGCTCACCGTGTTGCAGAAACACTGGCATTCTTCCCCTTCTTTAACACCTCAGGTTTGTTCCACCTCAGGACCTTTGCATGTACTGTTTTCGTTGCTTTGAACCCCCTGCCCCAATTCTTTCTGTGGCTGATTTCTTCTTGCCCCTTAGTTATTAGCACAAATGCAATATTTTTTTTTCCAGTAAAATCTCCCTCCTCTGATTTTATAGTAGAATTTATAGTAGTTCCCCACTTCCAGCCAGTCATTCTCCAATACACTGCCATGATTTTCTTCTTGTACTTCCCATAACATAACAAAATTATTTTATTATGTTATTCATTCATTTATTCACCTGATTATTATCTGTCTCCCTGTCTTTGGAAGGAATTCCCATGATAGCAAGAACCCAGCCTGTCTTGTTCACCACTGTATCCCTGGAGCCTAGTTCAGTGTTGAATGAAAAAATGAATATGTATTTTTACTGATAAGGAAAACGAACAATCACAATTATAATCACACTAATAGCAACCACAATCAGTATTTATTGAGTGACTTCAAAGTGTCAGACATTAAGCAAAGAATTTTAAAAGCATTGTTTCAGTTCTCTATTTAATTTTCAAGGCAACCCTTTGAGGCAGGTACGGTTTGCTTCATGTCACAGAGGAAGATGCTGAAGCATAAAGCTGTACCTTGGTCAAGGTCAAGGTCATTCTGCAAGTGATGGATCCTAGTGTGAAACTTGTTTGTCTGACTTTACTGTCCTTTTCATTATAGAGAATGAGAGAGCAAGGCTACATCAGGAGCTCATGTAATGCAGGACATTTTCCTTTTCAATGGAAAGAGAGGCAAAATTCTACTTTTGATGTAACAGGAAAGCTGTTGCACATACAATGGTAAATCTCAGAAGTGTTTTATGCAAAGGGACTATACGTGCTCCGAGCCCCATTAGCAGAGGCCTGAGCGAGGGGCAGAGCCCAGCATGTGAAACGTGGCCCAAGCAGGTTCTATGCTGATGATTGATGAGCTGGGACATGGCCATGGTGAAGCAACTCCCTCCTGAGACCTGCATGTTGGCAGGTGAGAGCAGTGGAAACCCATCCCCTGCTTTATGGAGGGTGAGTCGCCATCTTTAATTAGTAAAGCAATGTGTTCAGACTTACCCAGGAGGATTATTTCAAAAGTTCTTCGTAAACAGTTGCTATATATTCCAGCTCCTTTTCTTGAGAACAGTGGGACTATATCATGGTTCCCAGTAAAACAAACAAATAAACAATTACTGTTGACCTGTTGAAACCTGGTGTGGCCTGGCATACCAACATGGTGGCTTCTGTCAGATCTTCAGGTAGCCTAAACCCCATCTCAACCCCAGGACCTTAGCCCATCCCACCCTTTGGACTCAGATTGCCCTGGGACTGAATCTGTCTGGAGAGTTCTGTGTTCATCCTTGGTTGACTTCAGGGTCACTCTGGTGGGTCTTCTTGTTGGAGGTGGTTGGGAAGTTTGGCTCCTCGGTTGCATAGAAACACACTGGAAAGTAAGACATGCTAGGAAATGGCAAAGATAGGGCGAGGAAGGAAGGTAGGAACTGACGAACTGATTGCATGACAAATGGCTAGGCTTTTACTCTTTAACTTTTTTTTTTTTTTAGCTGAGCCATCCTGCCACCTGTTGACAACTTAGCAGCAGCTCAGCTCAGGCCGGGAATTGAACTGGCAACCCTGTTGCTCAGAGCTTGCACTCTTGAGCGAGCTCTTAACCAACTGAGCCACTATGGCTAGGCTTTCAGTGTGGCCATTAAAATTGCCAGTATGTTACCCCATTTTCTAAATCAAAGGGCATCTGTGGAATTATACAACTCAGGGATTATATAGTGGCCCTGAAAGAGGGACGTTTTTGTCTTTGTCTGTTTGGGCTGCTATACCACAATACCCACGTGACTGGGTGGCTTATAAACAGTAGGGATTTATTTCTTATGGTTCTGGAGGCTGGGAAGTCCAAGATCAAGGTGCTGGCAGATGCAGCATCTGGTGAAGACCTGCTTCTTTTTTCATAAATAGATGTCTACTTACTGTATCTTTACATGGTGAGAATGGGCCAGGGAGTATTTTGGGACTGCTTTTATAAGGGCACTAATCCCATTCACGAGGGTGCCATCCTCATGACCTAATCAGCTCCCTCAGGCTCTATCTCCTAATACCATCACATTAAGGATTAGGTTTCAACATATGAATTTGGGAGGGTGGGGACGATACAAATATCCAGTCTATAGCGATAACTTACCAAGAACGTGAAGGAGGTAAGAAGATTGGTGAAACAGAAGGAATATTGATTCTTATTCTGGGCTTGTCTAAGAATTGCAAATGTGCAGCAATCAGCCTGACAGGCTACGTGGTTACTTGTTATGTCATTAAAATAGTTGAAATAGCCACATCATACTAAACCCAGTCCAACTATTTTAGTTACTTTGCCATGACTTGTAACTTAGAAAAGTGAAACCTCTCCAAAATGGCTATCACTGTTGGGGTGCCAGGGACAATTTATACATCATCTCAATTGTATTCCTGCAAGGTCAGTGTTTTTATTTCCATTTAAAGATGAGGACATTGAGACTGGGCCAAAATTACATAATTAGTTAAGGGCAGACTTGAGATGAAATACAGGTTTGTCCAAATGCAAACCTTGCACTCTATAAAACTTTTCTCTTTGAGCCATTCTCTATTTAATCCAACTATTTTTCTTCAGCGTCTGTACATAATCTAAATTGTATATTATTGATTGATTTTAGCTTTCCATGGGCTGTCTTATCTATATTAGTGTTTCTCAACATTGGCACTATTGGCCCAGATAATGCAGGGGGGCGTTCTTTGTATTATAGGACGTTTAATAGCATCCCTGGATTCAACCTAGTAGATGCAAGTAACATCTTCCCACCCCCACCCCCCAATTGTAAAAATAAAACTTGGTTTTCGATATTTTTGAATTTCCTTTTGGGTGCAAAATTTGCTCAGTTGAGAACCACTGGTCCACATAATTAAACCGTAAGCTTCTTGGAGGTCCAAACCTCTATGTATATCTTAAAAAAAAAATCTGTGGATATCTATGTCATCACAGTCATTTGGTAAACCCCATATGGGGGTCAAACATCATTGGGTTATTTAGTAAATATCAGAAAACCTATTTGGATTCAAAGTTTCCCAGCTCTATTACTAAATAGTGTGTGACTTGGACCAAACTACTTAACTTGATAAGTCTCTGTTTCCTTAAACCAGGGGTAATAACAGTTTCAGACTCCCTGTTTTAAAGAGTTAAATGAAGTCATGTATGAAAAGCACTTAGCATAGTGCCTGGATGCTGGTAGACACTCAACTACAGTCATGTGCAGCATAACGATGTTTTGGTCAATGATGGACCGCATGTACCTATGCGGTCCTATAAGGTTATAATGGAGCTGAACAATTCCTATCACCTAGTGACATGGGTCGTAGCTGTTGTAATGTTGTAGTGCAATGCATCGCTCAAGTGTTTGTGATGATGCTGGTGATCACAAACCTACTGTGCTCTCAGTCATGTAAAAGGATAGCACATGCAATTATGTACAGTACATAATACTCAAAAATAAATGACTATTCCTGGTTTATGTGTTTAGTATACCGTAGTTTATATCATTATTTTACAGTGTACTCTTTCTACTTATACAAAAATATGTTCTAAAACGATACGTGGTGTTATACTGGCAGCAAGCAGCCTCATGCATCTCATGTTTACCTTGTCTCTTGATTGCATCATTTTCTCTTGTGCTTGATGTAATCTCATGTTGTCTTGTATAGTAACATGCTGTACAGGCAGGGAGCCAGGGAGCCACAGACTGTGCATTACAGCCTAGGTGTGTGGTAGGCTGAACCATATAGATTTGTGTAAGTGCACTCTGTGATGTTTGCACAATGACGAAACTGCTTAACGATACATGTCTCAGAATGTTATCTCCAATGTGAAGTGGTCCGTATCTATGAGAGATTTTTAATTTAAAATTAATATTCAATTTCTTGCTCCGTGCCTGGCACCGAGTAAATATTAAAAAATTTTAATAAATGAATGATTGAAGTGTTTAGTTGTCATACAGGCATAGCTGCTTGCAAGGGTTTGAAACACAGAGAATCAAGGAAATATATTGCCAACAGTATTATTCATTCATTCAGGAAACCTAATCTCACAGTGGTCCTCTTGCTTTAAATCACTTATGCGTGTGTTGGCTTCTGTGATCCCATAATGAATTTTAAGTATGGTAGCAAATGACTATTTTATTGGGGGCTCATGGGAAAGCAGCACAGAAAAATGAGGTCAACAACTCCATCTCCAAGTTGGCCAGGGCCGCTCATGGGGAGGTTAATCACAGAAGTGCTTTCGGTAAGTCAGGGGAAAATGATGTTGGTTCTTTAGAGAGGGAGCAATTCTTGAAACAAAACCAATATGGGCAGGAGAGAGTTGAAAACTTCAGGCAACCTCCTTGTTGCTTCATTTTCTCCAAAACCAAACAAGGTTTAACGACATGCTTAACATAGGCTGATGAAGTTGGCTCCAATAAGTACTGATTGGGCAGACATAGTTTAAATTCCCTGGCTAGGATGTCAGATCTATGGAAAATGTGACTTGAGTCTTTAATGAATCAGAGACGGACTTTCATAATCTGAAATGAAAAGAAGTACATCAATGAGGGGATCTGGAACAATGTGAGGGCAGGACTTAAGTTGATGAAATGGGGGATCAGGTTGCCTGGGTTACAAATCAGAGGGTAATAGAGCCGAGGCTTTGGAATCATACAAACTTGGTTTACATCCAGGCTATTGCTCTTACTGGTTTTAGGACCTTGGCCACTTCATTTAATCTGGGTCTTTGTGTAATGGCGGTGATAAGAACACCTAATTCACGAGGCTATTGAAAAGATTAGGGTGATGTAGGTAAACTGCTCAACATGGTACCTGATGCATAGTTAGTACTCATTAATAAATAGCTATTCTTTTTGGATATTTCATAAACATCAGGCAAATGGCTTCATTATTTGGGGCCTGTTTATGCTGTTGACACATGAGGGAATTGGACTTGATGAATGGTTAAAATTTTTTTCAAACAGCCTTAGAGTCTTGCTGGGTGATAGGAAGAGAGACTAGGACATAAAGTGCTTGTTGAGCTGGCATAGTGCCTACGTGTGTGTGTGTGTGTGTACGGGTGTGGGTGTGTGTGTGCACACATGTGTAGGTGGGGGGAAATGGGCTTTCTAACCTCTTGATTTAACCAGAGAATACATACTTGAGGATTTTTCCATGTATTTGAAGAAAGTTTTCTGTTTTAATAAGCACACATTAAAATCACAGGATTATATGATTTTAAAAATATCTTCTTCAGTTTTAAAATGCTAATGAACACATATATGTATACATATATTCAGCTGTATAAATATATGTGTGTATATATACATATATACATATATATGTATATTGAGAGAGAGAGCGAGCCAAAAAAATGTATATACATTTTAAGAAAGGAAAAAACTTTTAAAATTGTAATATTCAATATGTACTGATAACAAAAGATGAATACAAATCACGTTTGACTTCCGCAATTACAAGTGGTGCTCAAAGTGGTTACCATCAGCGTAATTTTAATACAGTTTTTTCCTTTCTTAAAATGTGTATACATTTTTTTGGTACCCTCTGTGTATATATATATATATGTATGTAGCATTTGCTGAGTACTCTATGTGCCACATACTATACTAGGAACTTTCTGTGGAATATCTTATTTAATCTGCACAAAAACCCAATGGAACAGCGACTGCTACTATGCCCATTTTACAACTGGACTGAGGTTTAGATTCTCATCCATCGCCTTAGCCATCCCATTTATTCTGGTACCATATTTAAATTCATAGCTGCTTGTTCCGGTTAAAGTTGGATGGAGTTGATTTCTGCATTAACTCTGTTCTGTGTGTTTACTTCAGTTTTCCAGCATAATCCAGTCATTAGGAAATAGTCACCGAATAACTATTATTGGGCCGGCACTGAATGGGTGTAAACCCTGAAAGCATGCTAGTATGGAAATGATGTGCTAGTTGTACAGCAATGGTTGTCAAACCATTCCGACATTTCTATAAAGCAGTGGGACTTTAAAAAAACAAAAGCTTCTGACCTGGGCTCTAGTCTATAAAATCAGCGTAAGTGGCACTGCAGGGGTGGTTGAAGCAGGGGTATGGGCCTGCTCTCAGGTCCTTGCCCTCATCCACGTGCAGCCTCTGAGGCATCTTTGTGGAGCTCTGGGGCCATCGGGAACAGAGTTGGAAAACCACAGACCTCCAGCAAAGCTTGAGCATGCCGTGCCCGTACTGGCTGTCAGAGGACACTGCCTGGGTCTCCTCATACCTGTCTGATGAGCACTGCCCTGGTGACCAGGCACGTACAGATCATGGGAACGTGCAGTTCCTACCCCTGATGAGGTCCTGTTTTTGTTTTTTTTAACTAATGAAAAATAATCACCACAATAATTATACCTGTGTTCCAATGGATGTTATTTTTCAAAATCCTGAACTGAGGTCTATTATGCTTCTAGATGCTCGTGGAATTGCATTAAAAACTCTTTTCTGAGGAAGTCTGCCTTTTTATTTTATACTCACACCTTAAATTAAAAACATTTCCTTAGCACTGGCTCTTTGCCACACCAGATCAATGCTCACATCAGTGTTCTTTTAAAGCAAGAAGGTTGTATGGATATCTTCACTTCTTTATTTTTAATGACTGTGTCATCAAGAGTAATGTCTCTTACATGAATTAACATTTGTACATGTCCATTACGTGTATAAATTACATACCAGACCCCCTTCGGAGTATAGACTTGCCAGGGATTATTCTCATGTAATCCTCTCAGTCCTATGTGGTGAGTACAAACAATGTCTCTATTTTACAGACTTTTCTAGTATACAGAAAAATTGCATAACATGCTGAAAGTTACAAGCTGGTAATGGAAGCCATCAGAAAGTGACTGCAGAGCTGGGGATGCAATATCCTCACGTTTGTTCACTCTACATTCTCTACAATGGCCAAGAACTGTCCACACCACACCCACAGCCTTTGGTCCTTGGATGCCTCATAAGTCAGCAGCCAAAGCAAACTTGATTCGTAAGTAATGGGACAGTTGATTAATACGATCAAGTTGATTTTTACAACGTATTTCCTAGAAATGACATGACAATGGGGTTTCTCACAACAACCCTGAAGAGCAAATACCAGTGAGATAATTGAATGAAACAGAAGGGTCAAAAAAGGTTGAAAAAGTCACCGTCTCAGGGATGCCTTCCCTGCCCATGCGATAAAAAATGTCCACCCTCCCAACTTGTGGCATTTCATCTCCTTCCTTCTTAATTAACGTTTATGTTTTCTCCTTAGTACTTAAAGCTGACCACCATGCTATCTATTTTACTTTTTTTGCATCTTGTTGGTTAATGTGACCCATAGGCGATGTATAAGATTCTTCAAGGGCGGGCAATTTTGTCTGATCCCCATTATATCTTTGGCACCCAAAAGTGTGCTTGGTGCATAGTACTTTCTCAACAAACATTTGTTGAAAGAGTGAGAGTGAATCAGGACCACACCATATAAACTCAGCCAGAGCATATTTCACTTTAGCCCCATCTCTCTCCCCTCTGCAGATGTAGGATCACAGGATGGCAAAGTGCAGTGACATAGAACAGAAGTCCAGGAGCCAGGTTCAAATTCTGTCCCTGCCCTTTAGGCCACGTAATCTCAGGAGGCCACTTAATCCCCCAGCCCCCGTTTCCACAAATGCGAGGTAGAGATGATTAATATCTGATTGCTAGGGGAATGGAGTTATTTAAAACCCTTGCCAAAAGTATGTGCTTAATTAATATAAGCCTGGATCTGAAGCAAAACTCTTATAAGAGTATTAAAAGCTTCTCTCTTTTAGAAAACATTGATTTTAGCTGAGGGATAAAAGTTAAAGGCAGTGTGACATTTTTATTCTCCTGAGGGGGCCCTAAAACATTTTAGCAATTTCCCTTCTGGCAAATGCCAGAATAAAAACCGGCTGCTTGGCACACCCGGCTGCCCCTTTTACTCAGGCCCACATGAGCCCGGAGAGCTCTGGGGAACCCAGGGCAGTTTCACAGATGCTTAGGGACTGCAGGTGCCTTGTGAGGGCTTCCATAACCCGCGGAGGCCGTAAGATATGCAGCCAGATGTCAGGGGATCCAGGTAATGCCCTCGATGGAGTGAGCTGTGAGAAGCCATTCCTTAGTGAATGCAGATTCATGCTGCATTTAACAGCAGCTTTTCCTGCCTCCCGTCCAGGCAATGCTCTCGTTAAACATGGAGACCAAAATGAAATCCATCAGGATGCTGATGAGGTTCAAGGTACTGAAATAGAATGGTTCATAATCCCTCATGTTTTCAGATGAATCTTTATATTTCATCCCTTTGTACAATGCTAGTGATTAGTGGTGAGTTACAGAGAAGAATTAGGGAGTACTGTTCTCGGTGGAAGACTCTGGGAACCAAAAAATGACAGTGGTGGCAAAAGGATTCAGGGCTGAAGGGAAGCTGAGAAGATGTTTTTGTTGTCTATGCACGGGGACTCCATCATGAGCCTTTCTAGCTGTGATAAGATGCACAAGTCCATGAACCCCATAGAGCTGGCTTAATAGAATACATTCAATTTCCGTTGGCTCTAGAGGAATAGATGGCTTTACACGGTTGTCTTTCAGGCCTGCTTGTTAGCATCGCTTTGAGGAAGGGCTTTTTAACAATAAAGGTGACAATGGGAGGACTGACGTCAGTTAAGAACAACGTAAAGGTGTGTCCTCTTTTAAAGAGAGTGCCTTCAAAGACATTTAAAAATAAACGTAGCAGCACTTCTTTAAAATGCCTTTCTATAACACACGATGCCAACGAGGGCCACGGATTAAAGCTGCAAATAAACTAGGATGGCTTTTCAGAGATCGTTTTTGCTCCGTAGCATTTCTATTGCAAATGTTGTGGGAAGCATAGCTGAAGAAGGAAGGCACCATTTTAATCCTCCACAAAAAGGCTGTAGGTTGATGACCATCACTCCTTTGTGAGTGTGGGCCCAGGGAAGGTGGAGAGTAGGGTAGAAGGAAAGGATTTCTGTAGAAATTCGAAATCGAGGTCCCACCTACCCTTGTCGCCATGTGACCTTGGTCAAGTTTCTTGACTGCTCTGAGTTTCAGTTTGTCTTCTGTAAAATGCCTCACGACATGTCATGAGGACTTTATACAATTCAAATAATGTCCTGTCTATGAAAGGCACTGAAAAGTTGTAAAGCAGAAGACAAATACAGGGGAGAGGAGTTTTTCTGTGAGTCGAACCCCAGTCATCTCTTGCCTCTTTCTACAACCCTGAGGTCATTTATCCAAATAGAATCATAGATAGAAAGAGACACATGATGCAATACACACCTGAGCCATAGAAGGTACCAAGAAAGCCCCTGGAACCTGGCCAGGACTGAGCTGAGAGCATCCAAGAAGAAAATGAACAAGATGAAGAGGGATACCACTGACAGTTCCGCAGTGGGTTATTCCTTCTTCAAGCCCTTGTTTAGATCACTTCAAACACTTTGCTTTTGTGGGTGATGCATTCTCATCTTTTTACATTGTAAGATTACATACCACCATGATGGAGACACCTTTCTAGAGAAGTAATATTAAAAAGGTGGAGGGGGGGGCGGCGGCCGAGTGGCTCAGTTGGTTAAGAGCTCGCTTAAGAGTTTGAGCTCTGAGCAACAGCGGTTCAATGCCTGGCCCGAGCTGAGCTGCTGCTGAGTTGCCAACAGGTGGCAGGATGGCTCAGCTAAAAAAAAAAAAAAAAAAGGCAGTGGGGAATGAAGTAATATTGACTGGGTATAATACTGTGGACCAGGCATTTGATTGGCAAATAAGAGTTTGTTCAGCCCTCATTAACAGTTCGTCATCCACCTGACAGGACCAGCCAATGACAGAGCAGAGGGGAGTGTGCTTCTGTGAGAGGATGCTGCTGCCATTGTGCTCTCGGGCACAAATATGAGGCCGCGGCATGGGCACCAGGGGACCAGCTAAAGTGCAGGATAGTTTTATGCTCCCCGGGTTTGAACCCTCCACCCTGGGATTGCTGACCCATGCCTATGTCCCCCGTATACACTGACCAAAGCTTATAAGTATCCTATAAAACAAAATCCTTGTTACGTTGTGACATGGATACATTCACAGAAGTAGTTTTTGAATAGGTATAAATGAAGATATTGTTTAGAATGTGTAAATATAAGATAAAACTAAAATAAAAAGGAAGAGGATAATAAATTCTGGATAGTGATTACCTCCCATGGGAGAGAAGGGGGACAAAATGGGAAGGGAACACTTAGAGATGTAAGTTATTATCAGTGTTCTAGCTCTGTAGTTGGGTGTTAGGATTAAGAAAACTCATGTATTATTATGAATAAACCAACAATAAAAGATGAAATAGAGCCATAAAAGAAACAAGGATAATGGCATGCTATGAACTGAGGGTTAGGATTAACGTATTTCTGTGCACCTGACTTTCATAAACATAAATGGAGAAACAGCAAAATGAACAAATGGAAGAATAACCAATGGAGTAGATGAGTGAATAGAGGAATGCACTCTGTACCCCTCTTGTAAGCACGATAGTTTTTTATTCTAGCAATTGATCTGATGACAAGGATCTTTCCTGGTGTCATTTATTTGGGCAGGTAAAATTTAATTTATGGAGATACTGGAATGAGGAAAGATGTAATGAAATAACAGGGCAGTGTTAACTATTCTGAAAAGGTGTTAGTCAACATTGAAATGATGACCAATCTTTGGCTCAACTTTCAGAGTCTGAACGGTAGCTTCTAATGGCAATGAATGATGGCAGTGACCCGTGCCATCTGAAGATAGGGATGCCAGCTGCATTTCCTGTTTTTCTTTCACAATATTAATTTCTCAATGCAGTAGACATTTATTTAGCTCCTAGAAGGAGACAGACACTCTTCTAAGTCTTATAAAGCTTACTCGACCCAGATTTTACCTGTAAGATTGTTACCCTTCGTCCTATTGGGGTAACTTAAACTGTTCAAATCTGCTAAGATGGGAGACAGATCATAAACCAGGTGAAGGTGTGTGATGAAAGCCTGGAGAGGAAAGATGAGTAGCAGGGACAAGGAAAGTTTTCAAGAAGAATGTGGAGTGATACGAAGGATGAATGCATTTTTTGGGGATTTAATCCAGCTAATCTCATTTTCATGACTTATAATAATGCCTGGGCATTAGTTCCTTCAAATAAGGTTTGTGTTAGGAAGCTGGGAGATATTAGGGAACCAGAAGAATCTGGTCCCCAAATCTCTGATCAAAGAGATGAGTCATGACTGTTCAGAAATAATTTTCTTTTATTGTACATTTGCACTGATTAGTTTTGACTTTTTTTTCTGTTGTGGCTTTTTCCTCCCAACACACACACACACACACACACACACACACACACACACACACACACACCTTTCTCCTCTTCTCTTTCTTTTTCTTTGTTTTCCTGTGGTGTTAAGGAACAAATAGATTTTTTTTGTGTGTGAAACTGAGATTGGCCCATGCTTCTTTTGAGGCTCTCAAGAAAGTGAATCAACTTTGCATGAATGTTAAAATGTATTTTCAAGCAAAACTGTGAAGAACTTGGCTGAGTTATCTAATTTTCATATTTTGGCACATTACACAAGAAAATAAAGGTCTCATTTTCATATACACAGAGTCTCTCTATATAAAATTCAACTTGTCTGTATATAGACACACATATGTGTATATCTATAAATGTATGTGTAATAACTGAAACTTTATTTTGGCAAGTAGTAGTATGCATAATATACTATCTGAGCAGCACTGTGATGCCAACTAATGTTTATTCTTTAACAAATCTGTACAAAAGCAGCCAGTTATCGCTTTGGGTTAAAAAACATTGAAATGTGTTTAGGATGACCAAAACAATCATGCCTTAGAGAAGCAGGAGCCTGAGGAACAAATCATAAAGATGAGAAATAGTCACTTTAATTCCACAGTTTACAATTTTGGAATACCTAGCAGGTTCTAGTTTATTAACTTTGGGAAAAGTTGGGAAGGTGTTTGGCAGTTATCGATGGAGCAGCTTTTGTGACTTGTCTACAAAGTGAAGAAACTTCCACTTGATATATTGCTCATTTCTTTGTTGAATTTACTGAAGCTGTTATTTATCTAATCTTCACAGAATGGTTTCCATTTAAAGAGTAAAAAACTTGAAGGGCTTTATTCATGATTTCATCTTTCTCTCTTTCTTGTAAATGTAACCTCCTTTAAAAATCTCCACGAGTCAACTTCACCAACTCTTTTTGACCAAATTTCTCCTTTAGTCCAGAAGGTTCCCAAAGAAACACACATGATTAGAATCATCAATCGTACAGAAATGTTAGCTAGCATTGGTGATCAATGATAATTGTAATTCTGATTTTTTAAATAATTCGGCTGTTAAACAATATGAATAAATTGCAGTCAACATGGTCCTGTGGTAAGCCTGAAGTAAAATTTTTCTCCACATGGGGAGAAATGACTAATTTTTGAGGATTAAAGGACTATTAACTCAGGGACACCATATTGATATTTGTGAGGGTGGGGGTGGGGTGGGTAGGACTATTCTAGAAACAAGTTTGTGATTGGTTCCTGATTAAATAAGATTTAAGGATTAGCCATCCTCAGAGCCCCACTTTGGTCTGGATCAATCCCTGCCCAGTGTTAGAGTCATCTGGTCAGGGGCTATGGACTGAGGACAGTGGAGGGAGTTGGGGGATGGGCACTTGCCTGTCCATTGTTCCAACATGACTAGTTCCCTGGCGCCATTCCTTCCTCGGCCTCTGAACTTATGAGAAGAAGTTTCTTTTCCTATGGGTGAGTTCCTCCTCCACGTAGACATTTTGCATGCTACACTTTGCCCTGAGAACGAATTATATGAAGAAAAACACTTGAGTTGAATGTTTTCCCACACACTACTAGTGCATTCTTTAAATCCTCTGAATGATAGGGATCTTGCAAAAGGAAATTACTTGCCTACAGAGTGAAGCCAGGAGACAACAGTGCAGCTTCATTCTGGTAAACAAATTGGATCACCCTCAGTCATGGACACAGAAAGAATATGGCAGTTCCACCATCACTCTTGTATTATAATGCACAAGCCTAGAATTGTGGGGAAGACAGAAGCTGATCTGAGCACGAACCAGGCTCACCACAACTTGGAGCTTGCCGATGATAGCTTCATTTAGGTTTCAAAGCTAGAGCTGAGTTCCAGCCACAGCTGCCTGGCTTTGCTCCTGGAGTCTCATGGAGTTAAAATAGTTTAGCTACCACTCTCACCAGTGGGAAGATGGCTCAAGATGAGGAAGGAGGTTTGGCAGTGATGAAATGTGGAGGGAGAAAGTAATGAAAAAGTGGATCAGTGATCCACATGGATCAGTGGGAGGGTGGGAAAAAGACGAGGATAAAGAAATTGGGACATGTCATTCACTCCCTCATTCAGGAAGCGTTCATTAAGCTGTAAGGTTTCAGACACAGGTAAATGCTGGGGTTCAGAGAGAAATTACATGGATTTAGCCCTTTTGGAGAGCAGTCTGGTGGGTTTAGTGGTAAAAATGGGGAGGTCTAGGGGAGACTGACACATATCAACAATGATAATATAATATGGATAGGAGCTATGCTAGGGCTTTTTAGGGTGGAAGGTCAGTGGGGGGATCAAAGCTGGTGTCCAAAAGGGGTCATGTCTAAGCTGATTTCAGCTTAAGTTGAAGGGTGATCGTGGTTGAGTCAGGGGAAGAAAAACAAAACAAAACAAAACAAAAAACAAAGGAAGAGCATTTTAGAAGGACCATCATGATAAAACAGGGAGGCATCTACAGGGGAGGGGTGTGTGGTAGGGGAAAGGAAGTGTTCAAGGCAGGTGACCTGAGAGGAGGACACAGACTAGAGCATTTGGAAGAGGGGATTCAAGGAAAGAGGGGATAGTATGGATATACTATAATTAGGGAGTTAGATATAGCAAATAAATAATTCTGTGAATTGATTTCCTAAAAGAATGACTAGCGCTTTGGTTCTGAACATTGGCTGCACTGAAATCACCTGGGGAGCTTTGAAAAGCCCTGATGCCTGGGTCCTGTCTCCCCTCCACTGCCCCAATGATCCTTACAATATGTCAGTAACCTTTGATGCAGTGTGGGAATCAAGGTGTTTGAAAGCTCCCAAGTGATTCTGCGGTACTGCCCTGGCTAAGAACAAGAACGAACTTTGTGCCTTAGTTTTGTCATGAGTAAAATAAGGAACATAATGTTACCTAACTCAAGGTTAAGGGCAAGAATAATCTTTAGAATACCAAAAGGGTTGGTTGGTGTGGAGCGGTGGTTCTCAACCAGGGGTGATTTTGCCCCCAAGGGACATTTGCCTGAAGACATGTTTAATTGCCATGAGTTAGGGGGCGGTGCTAACGGCATTGAGTGGGCAGAGTGCAAGGATCCTACAATGCACAGGACAGTCCCCACAAGTAACTGGCTCCAAAGGGCAGTAATGCCACAGTGAAGAAACCCTCAGGTTGCAGGGAAACACAAGTCTCTCTGGAGCTACATTGCCTGAGTTCAAATCCCAGCTCTACCATGGAACAGCTAGATAACCTTTGGTGAGTTACTACTCAAATTCTTTGTGCCTTGGTTTTGTCATAAGTTAAGTGAAAATATTACCTAACTCACAGGGATTAAATGGGTAATTCATGTGAAGGTAGAGCAGTCCCTGGCATGTCCCTTTCTCTTACTTGGGCTGGAAACCTTAGGCTGAAATTTTGGAATTTCTCTGGCCTGGATATTTGGGATTGTGGCCTGTAAAGTAAGGAAAAAGTAGAAATAATAATAGCCACTGTTTATTGTGAGAGCTCACTACATGTCAGGAAATATGTGAAGCATTTTATATACACGATCTCATTTAGTGTTTATAATAACCCATATGATAGGTATCATGAACCCCATTTTAAAGAAACAAAATTGAGGTGTCAAACGTCGAGGAACTTGCCTAATTTCACACAGGAAGTACAGGAGAGAGGGTCTGTCTGATTGCAAAGCCCACGCGCTTAACACAGTATTATACAGAAGGCCAAAAATGTGGTATAAAGAAAATGCTGGACTGGAAGTTATCAGCATCTCAGGTGTTTTGGCTCATTTCTGCCTGGGTTTTCATCCCTGATCTGCTCTAGCTGTACCTGCTTTTTCTGGGATTCTGAGTTGCCATGGAAGCTGCCACCACGGTATTAGTCTTTGTGGGCAGTGGTCTCCAACTGTTTTCATCACATATGCCCTCAGTGAAAAAGATTTTGATTGAGCAACCCAACATATGGGTATTCATTTAAACATTATACACATATTCCCCTGGATTTACATATATTTTAAAACATAAGTAAAAGCTAAAACTTGTTACAACAGGAAAAGATAAAATAAACATACAAGTTCTAATGTTTTTTTACAACATTTGGAGACCCCTGCACTCCAGAGGGCTCCAACTGCTTCTGTTATCTGTATCAAGGACTCATTTTTACTTTGTTTTAACAAAGGCAAAGTTACATTTATTTTCGAAATAACATCGGCTTGGAAACTAAGTGAAAAGAGCAAACAATATGAAATCATATAGTCTCTTAACCTGATTTAACCAAAGCCCAGTGACAGCTAGCTTGGCTGAGGTTGTTCACAAGAGTCCAGTACCCCATTCCTTTTCTCATCTCAGATTCTTTGATAGACAGGGTAGAGGTGAGGAAAAAATACAGATTGTTGGGGTGGGTGGGGGAGGGTCTCATCAGCTGCACCAGCTGTGTCTGCCTATGACAGACTTATTTTTGGATAACACTCATGTGTTTTGCAAATGTTTTGAGGTCTATACTTTTCTATTATACTTGTTTTCTTTATTCTTGGTTTCCTGTTAAGATCCCCGTTTGAAAGACTCCAATATAGTTTTGAAAACTAATAGGAAAGGGGCTTTTTTTAATACTGTGGTTGGTTGGGATGAGCAGAAGGTCAAAGGCAGCAGCTGTGCTGGTAGCTGCCGCCATTTTGGTTCAGAATCACAGCACTATAAGCAGCATTGGAGCAGATCCCTACAGTGAAAACCCGAGTCAAAGAGCGAAGCAAGCTGAGGTGACAATAGGGCTTTGTCTCTTAGGGTTCTGTTACTTTTTCAGAAATCCTGACTCATCCTTGTTCAACTATTTGCATTTGGAACCTTCAGATATTAGGCCCCATAATTCACGGAAAGTAGCGTAGTAATGGAAGGATAGGAATTTGAATTTCAATTCTAAGAAAGCAGTTTTGTTGTTGTTGTTGTTGATGTTCTAACTGAAGAAACTCACTTGATACTTTTTCATTCTTGAGACGTTAACAATTATATAAACAAAGCTGAGGATCAGAAAATTCTAAAGCAATAGTTGTTAAAATGAGCTGTACAGAGATGTTTAGGAAATCAAACAAGCAGTGAGAGGGAGCAAAATGATTAGTTCTCTGCATGTGTAGTCATCTTTTATATCTGAGGATGATGAAGCAGATGGTCTTGTTATCAGTTTGCATATTTATCAGGAAAAAAAGCAAACACCACAGGTGTAAGACCCACATTCCTTTTCACATGGCACATGTGTAAGAGTCTGGCTCTGGGTTTGTGATTATAGATGCTGCTTATAGGTATCATTTACTGGATTCCAGAGTGTACTAAATTTTTGAGCAAGAAACTATCCCATTTCTAGTAACCACACTCCAAATCCATTTGTCCAAGAACTTGTTGATGTTGTGATGTTGCCTGTGAAGGGAGACCTCTAATGATTCTTCAGCTTACTCAGAAATAATTATAGAATAATTACCATTGCCAGGCACTGTGCAAGGCACCCACTTAGTGAAAAACTTTTGATCATGCACCCAGATCAGAAACTTTGATCCAAGGTGAAGAAGATATAATAATAGTGGTAACTCCTACCTGATGGAATTGTTGTCATGGCAATGTTGACCTCCTATAAATGTGCCTGGAATCTGCAAAGCTGCCTGGTGTGTGTCTGCTTCTTGAAAGACTCTCAGCTTTCTTTTTAGCTTTCTAGAATATGGTTACATGTATTTGGGAAAATCTTTGGCTTATCTACAGCTTTATTACTGGAGACACGTAAGCGTATAAACCTTGTTACTTTTGTACATCTGCAAATTGGTCTGTGATTCTTACACATCTTGTGTGAATGCTTTCAGAAGAGAATTTTAAAAGAAAACTTCTCATAATTACAATTCAAATTCAAGTGTCTGTGGCACAATGATACCTGAGATTTGGGAGCCATGACTACCTATGAATTTCTTTGGAAGATGAGTACACAAAATGGCTGCTCACAAGCTAAATCCAACCTGCAGATGTATTTTGCTTGACAAATCGTGTATGTGTATGTGTATGTGTGTGTATTGTGTTTTGAGTATTTGTAGACAGAACGTTTTCTAGTTGTCCACCATCTTTCTCACTTACTGTCATCTTATTTGTACTTGATTCACATGTTTCCATTAGTTGACTGGCCAATCAGTCTTCAACTTCGTCAGCTCTGATAGACATGGGAGGGGGAAGAAAAGGAGTTGGAAAAAGGAGCAAATACAGACAGTAAAGAGAGGGCTAGAATTTCATACATTAATAGTGTATTACTTATTGCAAAGGTCGGAGGTACTGGCTGAGGACGGGGACTAGAGCAGAGGTCCACCGAGAACAACATGGAAGCGTGCTTAGGGGGAGAGAGGAAAAAACTAGAGAGGGAAAGTTACTGACATTTATTAGGTAATACATCCCAGGCATTTTTGCCTCATTATCTCATTTAATAAACATAAAAATCTCCCATCAAGCAGGTATTCTTTCAGTTAGGTTGCAGTCAAGGAAAGGGTGGTTTGGAGGTTAAATAATTTGCCTAAGATCATGAGTACTAACAAAAGAGTGAGGTCTCAAACCCAGGACTATGTGACTCCAAAGCTGAAACTTTCTCATTTTCCTGCTACACCAGGCATCATAATGTTTTTATTTTGTTTTGTTTTGATTTTTGCTTCTAAGTCCTATTCTGGAGAAAATGAAAATATTTCTTGGTCACATTCTTTGGCGTCTAAAATTAAAATAGAAGTACTAAAGAAGAAAATGCATATTGTTGCAATTTAAGTTACCTATTTTACTGAATCAAAGATTGCCAAGGAGAAACTTGGAATTACTGTTAGTCATTAAGAATATCAACCCCTCAGATGTAGAAGCACAGGCCAATCGGCAGTGCCAGGTGGGTCTGAGTGAGTTACTCAGCATGAGGCCATTCCAGGCTCAAAATCACAGATAAAATCAATAGTGTATCCTGATTTTTAACCTAAAAACACAGTTGAAGATGCAGTGGAGGGAGAGACATGACACTGCATTGATTTCAGACATAGCTTCTCAGAAAAGCTACTGAACAGATATTAAGGGTAGAAAAAATGGTCTATCATAGTTCTAACAGGTTGCCAGGGGAAGGAAGAGAGAGTGAATCATATAGCGATGCATCCATGTAGGGGGGAGACTGTCTTACAAACAAAGCAGGAAAAAAATATTTTTTAGAATGAGAACACCTAGGTCCCATTAATAAATCTGTAAGATGATAAAACTAATTATGTCTGAAATCACAAAGATATAGAACTTTCTTTTCATGTGTGGTTAACAAGGCACTGTCCTAAAGGGAAATGTAAACAATTAGGAAATAATTAAGGGCCTGTAAAAGTAACTCTTGATAAAAAGTCATTAAAAGACCACTTAGGATGTTTGGACATATGTACAACAGGGACGTTTCTATTAAGATGTTGGTGACAAGAGTAGTTAACAGTAGTTGTTGGCCTCTGAGGACTATTATGAAAATCCATAAGAAGTGAAAAGTGGTAACAAATCTGTTTTATGGGTGGGCTTTATAGTGGTACAGGAACTCGTGAGATGCCTGTTTTACATCAAGCGTTTCTTCTGATAAGTTGAATCACTGAAGTGGCCCACTTGTGCTGGGTCATCTGTTCACCCGTTTGGATCAACTTTCTACCTGCTGCTCCCTGCTCTGTGCCCTGGGGGCTGACCTGTACAGAAGCCACCTCGACAAGACTCCCTTACCTTGTGGCTTCTAGTTGAGTTTGGTCAAAGGAGGCAGCAGCAGGAGAGATGAGGGCGGAAGGAGAGTGTGGTCAGGGAGTTTATTCCTCTGCTATCTCCCTACTGGCTTGTCCGTGTCCCCGTTTCTCTACCGAGGGCCAGAGTTCCTGTGTGCAAGGTGAGGGGGCACTTTCCTCCAGCTCTGGATGAGTTCATGCAAGCACCCTCAGGGCACCCGGAGCTCCTAGCTGTTGCTGGCTCCAGGGGGCTTCACATTAACTTTTCCTGCCTCTTTGTGTCCTGTCCTTTTCTAAGCTCTCCTCAAATTCCCCATGGGATGGTAATCTTTGTTTCCTGGCCCCCCAAAATCACTGAGTGTCAACTTTGACCTTTGTACAGTGGGTTTTAGAAGGTTAGGCTACTTCATGGAGCTCTTCGAAGGGTTTCCAGAAAGAATTTTTTGTCACTTTTCAAATTAGAATAATACAAGGATTATAAATAATATTATCAGCCAAAATGTAAATATGGAAACTGCCTTGAATGACAAGAAAGAAAAGCCATATGGGTATTCATATTAGAGTGTCTGCAAGGCATGCCATCACAGGAGGACACCCAGCAGGTCTCCAGGGACTGGTTTGCCTGTTCCCTTTGGTGCACTTTCCATGGATTAATGACAAACACCAAGATAGGCTCAGTGTTAGGCTTTTAGGCCATGTGGAGAGCAAGGTGAAAGTTAAGATTCTAGGTGAAAAAAGCATGAGTTACTGCAAATAGCTCATGCTGCTTCTTATGAATTGTGGTAAGTCCCTGTGCACACAGAGAAAGCCTTATTTTAGAAAAAAATTTTTTTTTAGTCTAATGGAATCCTAGAAAAAGCCTTAAAATTACATATCAGCATCAGGGCAACACACTCAGGTTAGCTAGCTCTTTGTTGAAGCTGCTGGTTGGAGAAGAGAGTTAATTTTCACATGGTGTGGACAATTGTGACTTCAGATTGTCTTTATTGCTTTCATTTAGTAAGGTTCTGAAATACTTTTCAATATAGTGAGAGAAAGGAGAAGAAATCACAGGCGTTTTGAGGGCTCCCCCCCCCCCCCCCGCCCCGGAAACAAGGATAGCTGCTTCAAGGGCACATCACAGCGTTGAAAGGTCCATCCTCCCCCAATCTTCTGGAGTCATGGAAGGAATCAGAAGCAGCATTCTATAAATACTTAACAGGTCCTTAGCCAGAGCAGCGAGGTGACACCTCTGTTCAATGCTTTTGGCCCCTTGAGGAAACCATGTGAATTGCTGTTCCCCCAGTCCCTGTTCCCTCAAGCCCTCAATTCTGTCCACTCAGATGACATCACAGGGCAGCCTGGGTTTGAGTTATATACTGGCCCCGTGTCTAATATGCGGAGTCTGGTGCCAAGCTATCGCTAGGACTCATTAAATATAAAGTATCAATTTCCCATGTTAAAAGTCAGCCATAAAAAGGAAAACCCAGTTCTGTTTTGAATGTGCTGAGTGAGGTTGCTTCCTCAGGCACATTTCAAAGCTTCAAGCCTTTCAATCTATATGGTTTAATTATTGCAGCATGTAGGAAGGCTGTTGGAGCGCCCATACAGCAGCGTGATGAGTTGGCCCGAGTCGTTCAAGGCCTCATTAGCTCCCGCCATTTTTCACACCACAGGGAGGCCAGTGGACAGACATTGAAATCCTAGGGCTCCCTCCGAAAGAATCACAATAAGATCTAGCCTCTGGGATCCTTGAATGCAATACCTTTCCCGAGGGAACAGAAGGGAGACAACTGAGAGGAAATGCGCAAAGGCTTTTTATGTCTTATAAACACAAATTATATGAATAAAAGCATTGACGTTGTGAGCCATACAACTTTGTCTCTCCTTTTCCCCTCCACCCCTTTCCTGGAGAAACGGGACAGAAAAAGGCAGAGAAACTGAACAAGTTATCAAACAGAAATAGTGTGAGATCCATCATTCCTGTCGCAGAGGCAGTGTTATCGCCATGTCTTTCCAAGTTTTGCAGGCTTGACAGAATGCTGCTCCAAAACGAGCAGTCTGTCCACAGGCAATGCTCTAGATATAATCCCCTATTTAGTAGGAAAATAAGAAATCGCTTTTGCATGATTTGGTAGCCTCTGCCATAATATCATATTACCGAAAAACATGGTATAGTTTCCTTTTCATAGCCCCAAATTGTCTTGTTTAACAATTTAAGGAGGAATTTAAACTAGGTCTTAACTCAAACTTAAAACAAATATTAACCTAGTTATGATTTAAAGCCAAATAATCTGTCCTAATGCATTTCCCTTGTGGGGAGGTACAGGGCAATTTAAAGAGATTTTTACAAAAATAATAAATTCTACCTAAGGGAAACGGAAATCTACAATTCTTTTTAAAGTGATTCACATTTCCAAGGAGCTGAAGGCTGGAGTCTCGAGTTGGCAGGCTCCATGAGCTAGCGAACTGCATGACCTGACATGGTAGAAGCAACCCAACAGGATATATTTCCAGTTTTGATGTAATCTGAGAATATTTCTTTATGTCCTTAAACAATAAGCAAATTAAGTCACGGCTGAATGGATGTATTGCTCTGGTATTTTAATGTATTACAATTTATGGCAGTATTTACTTCAGCCCTTGGCTTGCTGACACTAAAATTATCTTAAACAAGAATTATAACATAAAATTAGATTAGATATACTTCAACAAGTTTATCTCTAACAATAAATACATACAGATCCTGAAGTGAAGTACCCTGCAATTTTCAGCCAGTGCTTAAAGTAATTACACATTCTCTGGTGGTAACACATTCCAGTTTTTATTGAGCCACAAGCTGGTGAGATACCTCTATCGCGCATGTTAATGCTAATTAGCAGATAAAGTGTAAATCTGAGGAAGCCTCAAATTCTGTTGCTTTGCCAGCTTTCTCTTGATTGGAAATTGCAGGCCGAATTTCCTCTCATTCCGGCTTGGCCTATTCAGGCATCGCTTGAGATGTCTTTCTTCGGTGCATTTTAATCCATCAGATCTGCTCGCTGTTGAATGCCCCAGTGTTTGTTTTCAATTCAGCAGCCTCAAACAGTTTCCTCGATAACTGCCTTTTATAATCAATCTTAGGGGAGCTTCGACTCTGCAGAACAATAGGTGGGGATGACATGTTTACCCCACACTCCCTCATCCCTGTCGAAGAGGTGTTTTTGTCTAGCTGCTAATAAAGTGGCATTTTGAAATATGTTCCTGAACTGAGAGGGAGGGAGGTATGCTCTGTACCAAGCTTGTTTCCGTGTGTGTATCCGATCCCCAGACTGGAGAATGCACCTGGTGACTCTAGTTACAGCTACCCTTCAGAGGGATGCTCGTGTTTGGGAAGCGAGGGACTGTCCACCTTGTCCTCTGGGGTTGCCGAGACCCAGAAGGTGTGGCCAGCCACCTCCAGGGTTTCAGAACTTTAATTCGACTCCTCCGCTGACTCTGTGTAACGTTTCAGGCGTATTACTGACCTCTTTGCCTCTCTTCCCTGTGGGCCAACGCTACCTTTGAAGTTAATGGGCGGTCTTTTAAGAGAAGTTTTTGCTTTGAGCTGTTGGGCTTGATTTAACTGGAATTTACATTCTGGGCCTATAGCAACTATCTTTGGGTTGCATACATTAAGAGGTGCTCATCAAGTCCCTTCTGCAATCCATTCTTTATACTCACCTGCTTTTTCAATTTCTGCCTCTATGTTGATTACTCAACCAAAAAAACCTCCCCCATCACCCCTACCATCTATGTGTCCGTAGCTCTGTCCATGTCTGTTAAATGCCTACTGAATTCTCCTTTTTAATATAAAGTCTGTTTAAAAATTTATTATTATTATTTTTAAATTTTTATTAAAGTTGTTGGGTAACATTGGTTAATAATGCTATATAAATTTCAGGTATGCAAATTTATTATACAACACCTGTATACTCAATTGTATGCTCACCACCCGCCTTCTGTCACCATGTATTTGACCCCGCCCTACCCTCTTTGTTCACCTCCCCCACCCCATTTCCCCTCTGGTAATCACCATTCTGATACATTGTCTGTATCTCTGAGTTTGTTTTTTTGTTTTGTGTGTTCATTTGTTGCTTTTTGTTTTATATCCTACATACGAGTGAAGTCATTTGATTCTCGTTCTTTTCCATCTGACATTTCACTTCTCAAGATCCATACATGTTGTGGCAAATTGCAATATTTCATCTTTTTATGACTGAGTAATATTCCATTGTATATAGGTACCACATCTTTTTATCCAGTCACCTGTCAAAAGACACTTAGTGTGTTTCCCATGTCTTGGGAACCGTGTATAATGCTGCAGTGAATCAGTAAGACAAGTAATAACAAGTGTTGGAGAGGCTGAGAAGAAGAAGGAACCCTCATACGCAGCTGCTGGGAATGTAAATTGGTGCAGCCACTGTGGAAAACAGTATGGAGTTTCCTCAAAAAATGAAGAATAGAATTACCATACAACCCAGCAACCATTCTACTGGGTGTCCATATCCGCCTGAAAAATTTGAAAACACTTGTTTGTAAAGATATGCGTACCCGTACTGAATTTTTGACCAACCTGTGTAAATCCGTGGGCAGCAAAGATGAGCATGAAGCATCATCAGCCTAGTGTGGAGAAGAATCCAAAGGCCTAAAAGGAAAAATGGTCCAGGAACGTTTGGAATTCACTTGTGTGTGTGGAAAAGCATTGCCACCTCTTCCACGTCTTGATAACAACGGATGAGAGTTATCAAAGGGGTGCAATTGCTCAAAAAGTTAACTGTGAGTTTAAATATTTATGCATACTAATAAAAATTAGTTTTGTTGTACCATGATGTTTGTATTAGTCTGTTTGGGCCGCCATAACAAAATACCATAGACTGTGTGGCTTAAACAACAGAAATTAATTTTTTCCCAGTTCTGGAGGCTGGGAAATTCAAGATCAAAGTGCCTGCAGATTCAGTGTGTGGTGAAGTCTCTCTTCCTGGCTTGTAGCTGGCCACCTTCTTGCTGTGTTCTCATGTTTCGGAGTGTGAGAGTGTGTGTGTGTGTGTGTGTGTGTGTGTGTGTGTGTG
>NW_017731415.1:3347307-3353389 GCF_001890085.2 Hipposideros armiger
CACACACACACACACACACTATATTCTGTTTTTCAAATATGGATTCATATTGCATTTGCATTTGAGAAATCTGCTTTTTTCCTCTACCAATATATCTTGAATATTTTTCCATGTCATTAAATGTTCTTTTATAACATGTGTTTCCATTTCTTTAATGAAAAAGAGAGTGGTTTCTTGCTGCAGAATTTCATGGTCAACTTGTTTAAATTTATGGCAAGAACATTTTTAATTGAAAGTGTATCAGAATGACATGCCCAGCCCTGGAGAGGAAGTGGACCAGCAGGGAGCAAAGCAGTGTAATCTGAGGACCTGGAAACACACAGAGGACAAATCACTGAACAAATCAATACTTGAAGACGTGGAAAAGTAACTGTGCCCCAGTTTCAAGCAAAATTCATTCTGTCTCTTGGAGACATTATTTGCAACAAGCCTGGAACTCCATAAAGTTTGTGTTCACTGATGTGATATGAAGTTGATTTAATAACTAAGGACCCTGCAATTGACTCAGCTGGCATTTACAAAAAGCTGGTCCCGTGGTATAACAAATGTGTGAATCTGTTGGGGTTAGGTGGGAAAGTAGCAATCAGCTGCTGTTTAAATACTTGGAGGGATTACTCGCCTTCTCTTAAAATCAGCTTCATGAAAACACCTTGTGTAGTTACTTTCTGAACAGCCCTTATGCGTCTGATGCAAGAATGCTAATTTGGTGCTGGGCCAGGAAGTGACTGGCAGGAATTTAAATGACAATGGGAACAGACAGATTGAGGCTAAAGATATCAGTTGGTTTAGGAAGTATGAATAAAGAAACTGAAATGTAGGAAAAAGAAGAAACCAAAGGGGAAGGAAGAACTGCGAATCTGGTTAGCATAATTTAGAAAAGATGACACCAAATGGGCTACCCAGTCATGTGTCTGGAATATTGTATTCATCTGGCAGAGGTCAAATACTTTTGGGACCGTGACAAATGATGCATTTTCAGTGGAGAGAAGACATAATGGTGAAGAGTCTGAAAACCATGGTATATTAAGAACATTCGAGGAGCCATGGGCATTGAGTGGGGGGAAAAAAAAATAGAACTATAGTCAGTTATATATTTAGTTTGAGGTCTGATGAGGTATGTACATGCGCTTTTTCTGTGTTCCAACAGATGGCTCAACCTGGACCATGAAAGGAAGATTTTTCTAACGAAAACGTCTCACGATGATCTGGTGCTGGTTGGATGACCATTTTGGGGTGTTTGAGGCATGTTTGTGGTATGTTGCAGTAAAAGATTTCACTTCCTTCCAGTTTAGGTTTCCAGGGCCTCCGCTTCATGCTAATTAGATAAAAGCTCTTTGGTAGAGATGGATGATAATCCACCGAAAGTCTGTGTTGTTTTTGCAGAGTGTGGGGCCGTTGCTGGGAGGGAGCTCCCCAGCTAGAGACCCTCTTCCCATCCTTCTTCTAGGTGTGGCCATATGATACTTCTCACCAATGGAACAAGAGTGAAAGGGATGGCACTCACTTTTGCATCGGGGCTTTTAAGACACAGGCAGGATCTGTCTGCATTCCCGTCTGCCAGTTGGGCATAGAATCCTTTGAGGCCTAGGGGATGGTAACCTACAGATGGCGGAGGGGGGTCCCTTAATCACCATATTGAGTAAAACTGCCCACCAATCAGGAACACTGGCTTTGGCCTGTTATGTGAGAAATCAGCTTTTAAGGTGTTAAGCTGTCAAAATTTGGGGGTTTATTTGTTATAGAAGCTAACACAGTGCTTTCATCTGGGCTGATTCTGGGTGGTCCCCTGTACAAAGAAGGATAAAGAAAACAACGAGAGGGTGAGTCCAGGGACTGTACTTAAACAACTGGGCATGAAAAACTTCACTTTGTCTAGGACCAGAGGGAGGTGAGGAAGGTGAAATAATAATTATTGTTATTATCAGCGAACACATGCCGGCACTATATTCAGTAATATACATTTGATCTTCGCAATAATTCCATGAGGTAAGCAATGATTTTCCCATGGTAAAAATGAGGAACTAAAGATTCAGAGAGGTTAAGTAACATGCCCACAGTCACACAGCAAATGTGTGGCTAGACCAGCATTTGAATGGAGTCTGTATAACGGAATCATTAAAATTTAAGCCTGTGACTTGAAGAAGAGAAACCCTTTTACATCTTGGGGTCAGACAGGAACTCTCTGTTTTGCAATAACATTGGACATTTATGCCACAGTGTGTTGCCCAATCTCTTCTGATGACAGATTACTTGCTTTCTTGGTTTTCCTAAAACTTGGCTCCTGTAGCGCCTCTTAAGGTAACAACAAGAAATGCAGTTTCAAGTTCTGCAATGACTTTGAGGCTGGAACTCACCTGGATTTCCTTCACTGAGTAGAAAAGCGTAGCACTCAGCCAGAAACACTACTTCTGCTCATTGAGAATCCCACACAGAATCCAGAATATTGAGTCCACCGACTCTCTGCTCTTTATTTTACATCTCTCTCTGCTTGTAACAGGCTCTCTCTGCTTGTAGAGTTGTGAGCTATGTAGCTCATTCATGTCCTTAGCATCATTAACCTCCGATGTACCTTTGACTCCAAGAGCTTAGATGAAAGGAGTCTTTATCTTCTCTGCGTTTAGCGGTTTGCGGATTCTCATCTCAGAAATTTAGATTGCACCATTTTATTGTTTTGTTCCTGGGTTTATACCAGGCACCGAAAGAGTTCGTATGAAGTTACTGCTGAACCAAACTGAAATTTCCTGGGCCTGGCTTTAGCTTTTGGGGGAGGCATAAGAACCTCCATGTTTCATAAGCGTCTTGTGCCCACTAACATTTTAGAATAAATGCTTTAGTTAGAAGATTGTAGAAAATGTATGGTTCTATAGAACCTAAGTCTTTCTGCTTCACCATACAGACAGTGTGATATTTCCTGGTGTCCCTCTATTGATTGAGCACATGCTTCCATTACATTTATTGTTTCAAGCTCCCACCTGAAGCTTTCAGTCTAGTCCAGGAAGCGAAGTCAACATTTGTAGTGCCGTGTGGTAAATTATTGCTGTGTTGTGCTCTGGTAGATCTAGTAAATTTACTATTCAATGATACACTGACATCCCCGTTCAATTTTCCAGTGAAAGGGTGTGTTTTATCTAAGGGATCTTTTGTAGGGTCTCTCAACCTTGTCTGCTCATCAGTGTCACCTGATGAATAAAGAACGTCTTGATACTCAGGCTGTATCCTGGACCAATTAAAGGGGAGTCTGTGGGCTGGGGTGAGTGTTTTCTACCAGGTTTTAGTTTCAATTTCAATCTTAGGAGCATGTTTCTCTCCTACGCCTTCCCAAGTGTCTGCACTTTGGGTGCTAGGAGGGTGTGTGTTTCCCAGAGACATCCATCATCAGTGGAGCAGGGTTTCCATCAGATCTGATAGGAGGCCATGGACTTGGCTTTCCATGTGAGATTCGAGGTCCAACTCGTTAATTAGGCTTCCCCCCCACGTCCGCTATTGAACCTCATTGTAATTAGAGCAAGTTGGCGTGGCTTGCGTTTGCACCAGCCTTTGAGTGATGTAGGCTTGTTTTCTGACATTTAAACTTGACAAATAAATTTGCCAAGAGCAGAATGGAGGGGCTACTGGAGAGCCCTTGACCAAATAGTCTATCTTTAGAAACATCGTTTCCTATTTGTTTGTATAAAACATTTCAGGAGGCATTAGGTGCTGCGCTGATGAGAGAGGTGTAAAGCAATTCAACCAGCCACCCACTGACTGGTAAGATGTTAATTACACTGGGTGAGAGTCCAACACCAGTTTAAAACTAGATCCATGAACACGAAGACGGGTGATTTTCCACTGAAAAAATATTTTTCCATTCTGGGGGGTTATGCTGCAGACTGGTGACACTGATTTAATCGTAGGGCATTTTAGCATCTACTAGATTTCTTCTTTGCCCAGGACTTTCTCAAACTGTAGGCTGAGCCCAGTGACAGAATCTCTGGCTCAGAAATGCAGGGCTCTAATGTTCTCCATTGTTTGCGCGTTTCTCCAGATGCCCAGCCATTTCGGCCTGGGTGGTCCAAGCTTGTATGCAGGCAGCTGCAGAGGTTCCAGCAGGCTGGAAGTCTCTGACGCAACCTTCCTTGTGAGGACTGATTGGCCAAGGGCTGGCAGCCAGCCATGGGTGTTTCTTTATTCCTTTTTTTTCCCCCCCACAGCGTTTGCACTTTTATGTTTAAGCTGCTACCTTTGCTGAGCTGAATGGAGGCAAAGTGTTTGAGCTTCATTTTCAAAACCAAGAAAAGTCTGTGAGAAGAAAAGTGGTGTCCAGATTCTCATGTGGTCTTTAGTGGAAGATGATGGCAGTTTATTTTTTTGGTGGGCATTTATAGATTCAAGTATCTCAACAGTTTTATGATTTCTTTATTTCTATTTTAAAGTCCTGAAAGCATCATTGATTCAAACAATGTAAAGGATAATAGAAGGAGGTAGCATGCTCCTCACTTTTGGGTTCTCCTACATTGCTAATAGAAGACTCAAACATAAACATAGCATCTAATCGAAGGTGAGCCTCGCTTTGATTTTAGAGACAAACTAAAGTTACTATGACACTGTCTTGTCTTTACATGTTTCCATTATCCACTGAGGATATTTGGGCTTGAACAAGGGAATGGAAGAAATTGCTTTTTGTTGAGTGTCATCTATGTTCCAGGCCCTTTCAGCAGTCTGAACCAGCTAATCCTCACAACTGCCTTAAAAGGTGGGCACTGTTGGCATCCCAATTTTACAACTGAGAGAACGCAAGCTCTGAGAGGCTAAGGAACTTGGCCAAGATTACAATGTAGGGATGTCAGGAACTGAACTCTGATTATCGAGACTCCAAAGTCCATGCTTTACCATTGTTATCATTTGCCCACCTGGCCCAGTCTGATTTTACAGCAGCTAATTCCCAAGGCCAATTCTCCAACCTAGAAGCCATCTTAACAGAAGGACTGCTTTGAACTGGCAGCACTTAAGCAGTTATTGTCTGTCTCATTCACCACAATATTCCCAGAGTGTGGAATAGAGTCTGATACACACACACACACACACACACACACACACACACACACACACATGCACACACACACACACATATGCACACACACAGTGTGGGTGTATAGTAGATGCTCAGTAAATATTTTCTAAATGAGTAAACACTTTTCTTTTAGCCTGAACTCTCACAGTGGCATTCTTGAAACATGTAAGCTTTGATCTCAATTATGGTGTTTTGTTTTGTTTTAGTGGTTTGGCTTTTTTTTTGGTAGGGAACTTAGAAGCCTCTTTTATACTTTCTGGATTACACTTTGAAGTAAATGAGAGACTCCATTGTCTGGTTCTAGTAAATTTCAGGAACCTAAGCGCTTTCTGCTGCGCCTAAGGAAACCAACTACTGGATAAATACACGTGGAAGGAAAATAAATGTGTGTCTTACCTGTTTCGAAAAGACGTGTCTTGATATTCAGAGGCAAACTGGTAAAGTCCTGGCACCGTCATATTTGGTGAGCTCTGTTTGAATGTAAGACTGATTTAAAGAGACAGTGCTTGCACGAGAATTGCCAGTAGCCAGTGCATATGATGCCAGGTTTGTCGGGATGCAATGTTTTCCTGCATTATTTTATGGAAATGCATATAGCATATGCCTTAAGGGTTGCAGAATCTGTGATGGCATTGGACACCTAAATTATATAAAATTGCTCTGGCATAAGAGTGCTCACTTGTGCCCAAGTAGATTTACTTAGCGGAAAATGGAAGGTGGGAGAGCAATTTAAATGATCAGTTTTTTTTAGAAGTAAAATAATCTCTTTGCAGAATATTTTTCTTTTCACTATTCTCATGAAATACGAAAAGGTTGTAATGGTAAAGATAGTTTTACAATTCATTAGGACTACTTCATCTAATCTCTTCTTATAAGCTAATTTTTTTTGCAAGAATATTTAAGGGATTGTACAGATACAGTACATTTGTAATAATAATAGTAATTACCAAACGACAGGTCTTTTTTTGTACCAGTCATTAGTACAAAAAGGACTTTATCTCAGAGATGGGTATTCTTTTTTTTTTTTTTTTT
>NW_017731415.1:3353454-3373944 GCF_001890085.2 Hipposideros armiger
GGTATTCTTAATCTACTTTAGTGTGAATTCTGGGGCTCTGAGAGGTTTAAGATCATACAGCCGGAAAGTACTGGAAATCAAATTTGAGTCCAGGTTCATGGCAGTTCCTTATTCACTATTTCCTGGTGATATAGTGAACTCTTTTTGCTTACCATGGTTTCCTTACTATTGTCCTTCCTCAAATATAATCATGCATCTGGTAGATATGAATTATTATTCTCTAAATAGTAGTTAATTTGTGTATGTATGAATTCAATCACTTGGTCTTTGCATACTGAGGGGAGCCAGCGATTGTATGATGCCCTATTGTATTTTGGCATAAAGCAACCAGATCCAGAAACCCAAATATCATTTCATAAACGTTGTGATTAGATCTTGGGCCAATGAGGTAAGGAAGGTTGTATATTTAGGGAGGGGAAACTATGGTGACCAAAACCCATATAGGAGGGTGTCCTCATTTATGAATCAAGATGTGACTTGAAAATGTTTTGTAGAGAGTATTCTCTTTTTCTGATGTGTGGTCCAATTTGGAAACAAATTTCAGTGTGGGATGTGCAATAACATGATGAAGAAGAGCAAGGAGTGTCTTCTGACCCCAGGTGTGTAGTGTTTTTTTCCCATACCGAGTGATTCTCTAGGATACCAGCTGAGTGTCCTATAAGTCAATTCAATTCTCACACTAACTGGAGATAGCACAGGCCCCACAGGTCAAGGGCTCAGTCCCATGAAACGGTCCCCCAATTTTGACACCAATCACAAATAGTAGATCTCCAGGTTACCCACAACTTTTGTCCAACTTGGATACAAATTAGAGGTTCCCATGACCCTCCTCCTTGAATCTGATCTCTTGTTAGAACAGTCGGGGAAACACTTTCTTATATTTACCAATTTATTTGTAATAAATGATGTGATAACAGATACAGATGAATAACCAGATGAAGAGATACATAGAGTGAGGTCTGCAAGGGTCCTTAGTGCAAGAATTTTTGTCCCCATGGAGCTCGGTGCGTCATCTACCCAGTACATGGATGTGTTCACCAACCTGGAAGCTCTTTGAACCCTACTGGGATTTTTTTAATCTATTGGGGTTTCTATGGAGGTTTCATCATGCAGGCACGATCTGTTAACTCCATGTCTAGCCCTGACCATCTCTAAAGATTGGGGGGGGGGTGAGGCTTGATCTTTCTAGTGATCAGCTCCTGTTCAGGAACCACCCAGGAGTTCACCAAGCGTCACCTCATTGGAACAAAAGACGCTGCCATCGCCCAGGGAATTCCAAGGAATTTAGGACCTGTGCATCAGGAACTGGGGTCAAATATTAAATATTAGAAAGAAAGATTCTCCTAGCACCCCTATTAACAAGGATTTTAAGAGCTCTGTGTCAGGAGCCGGGGTGGGGGTGGGGGTGGTGGTGGCAGAGGCCGGTATATGTTTCTTATTATTTCACAATGGGCCATTTTCTTTAATATCAATAACAGACTGAAATTCATCATTCCTTTTCCAAATCTCCATTGTCACACCTGCCTCACATTCCTGTTGTCAGGCTATTGTGTCCCCAGTTTATCTTACATGTACATTCATTCCCAGTGGTGTCATATATTTGTTCCTTTCTGACACCATCCTTGGCACACACCTTATTTGGAGGCTGTAATGACTACAGGTCATGCATTACAAAAAGGCTTATTGCACAGTTACAGAAGTTGCTTGTGTGACTTGTTTCCTGTATTTTTCATAGCCTTATTTAATACTGTATTAAAAATGTTTTATTTACTTTACTATGCTGAGATGCTTTCCACCCATGCCCAAATATCCATTTTAGGGTTATTTTATGCATTTGGGGGGGGGGCATAAATGCTTTTTAAAATGTTCAATAGCATTTCATTAATTTTGATCCTTTGAAAATTGAGTAACAGAAATTCTTTTGCAGCTTCCAGACTTGAGGTAGTATTTAAAAATAATAAGTTAATTTTTCTAAATGTGCTTTTAAATTTGGGCCTTTTCTAGTTCATTCATGGTGACTTTCCTTCTTTCCCCATCATTCGAGTTAATGTAATTTATTACATATATGCTTTGATGACAAATAAATATATGTTAAAATATATTATTATATTATTACTCCATCTATTTTATTAGTGTTTATCATTATTAATACTAACCAGCAGCATTTCTGCAGAAGATATAGTTTGTAAGTGATCTCACCTCCAATATTATTTCCATTTAGCAGACTGAGAAATGACATTAAGTGAGAGATGACTATTGCATGGCAGGGCAAGCAGGATCTTCTAATGCCAGAATATTGTTTTCCCAATCTAGCACAATGATTTTTTGAGAATTAGACTGTATTTATGTGTAAGTAAAAATAGATGACTCTTATGGGGAACTGCGAAATCATGATTACCCATTTATATGATACTTCTTTGGTAAAAATGTGACATGCATTTTTGGGCTCACATTGCATATTGCGTTAAGTAGACATATGGCTAACTTCTTCAAGAGTTATGAGCTTGCCTCTCTTGTCTTAAAACAAAGCACTTCTTATTTTATACCCCACCCCTTTCTTTTGTTTTGATATAGTAAAGAGCAGAGAAATTGTAGCCTGTGACTTCTTGTGATCTTGAGCAATTTCCGTTAACTTTTCTGAAGTTGTTTTTCTCTTTTGCTATAAAGTCACCATGTTTGGCTACGAGGATTTAATACAATATGTAAAATGCGACGAAATGTGCCATACAAATATAATTTAATATTATTATTGCATTCGTATTGTATATCATTTATGAGGTCATTTATAACAGTTTTGGGATTAATAATTTTTCCATGAATCACAGAGCAATTCATTGAATCACTCCAGGTTCAAACATCACGAGAACGTTTGGTCATTGGCTTAAAGGGATCAGAGAGACCATTCAGTGAGCTATTCAGTTAGTTGACTAATATCTTAAAAGCTGTTTCAACCCGATTTTATTTCAAGCGAAGAAACCAAGCTCAGAGAGATAGTGAATGATTTGAAGCCACAGAGCAAGTAAAATGAGAGAAACAAACTCAGGTGTTCTCGTTCCAAATCAGTGGCTACCATCCTTAGTAGAATGAGCATAGACCTGGAAATCAAATGGTGTATCCCAGGTCAGAGAGAACTCAGTGAACATGTTTATCTTCAGGCGTTTCACACCTCTTCCCAGGTGGGGACTCACAAGTGTACATGGAAGGTTGTCTCTTTAGAGGCTAAACAACTTTCCAGGTATTTGAACCTAGACATTCTGGTCCGCTCTTCGCTGCTGTAATACTGCCTCATTGCTGCCTCAGTGGCAGGGTCCCAGTTACTTCTTCTCCAGGAAGAGAATCAATTCCTGACATAAATGGGTTTCCTAAGCTCAGACACCAACCATCTGCAGAAGGTGTAAGCAGTGTTAGCACCTTTCTCTTAATATTTAGGATAGAAAAGTGGTTTTACAAAGAACTCATAAAATTAGCATGAAATCAATATTTGGATTCACCCATCAATGTTCACCCATTCATCCAAGCTGTTTACATAGGTAACTGAGGGATTTGACACAAATCGCTTTAAGAATCACAATACAGAAACTCTCATGCATGATTAGCAGTCCTCAAAGTTTTAGACAAATAAATAGAAAATAATGCCAACATGCTTCTGTTTATAATACTTTGAGGTCGAATTGATAAACTTCATGAGAAGGAAGGAGTGATTCATTTAGTAGCATTCAGGAGCTTGGTGCTGTTTCATTAAAGCTGTGTAACACTTTTTCCTTGTTGTGGCATTTGTTTGTATTTGGGGGGGGGGTGTAGCGTATCAATCTTAAAAACTGGTTCTCAGTTACTGACATATTTGTCTCCGTTAATAATGGTGATTAATGTTCATTCATCACAGGAGCCCGTCACTGGCATTAGAATTCTCATAAGAGGCACATTTGGCACTACGTGTCTTTCACAGGATTGAATACAAGAGGCATACAAGGTAAAGGTGATAGACTTCTAAAATTACAATCATCATGAATAGCTTCAGTCTTTTACATAGTTCTAGAAAAGGTTTTTCTGTGACTGGTAAAATTCCAGTCAACTAAAATGGTGACCTTTTAGTTCAGGTACTGTCGGACATATCTTTAAGGCTTTTTTTTTTTCCCCTCCACAAATCTTTACAAAGTATGTGAGTTTGCATAAGGGAGAAACATCTCCATAGAAAACATGTTCAAATGACAGGTTTTTATGGTCTAGACATTCCAGAATTTCATAAGATTTACAAGGTTCCAGTAAAATGTGGTAGAAAAGCTCGTAAAACTGCAGTGCCTTGAAATGAAACATTTTTCACGAACTGGAAATCAACCTGCTTTGATTAAAATGCAGTTGAAAGGAAAGTAAATCAATGTGATGTAACAGATTTAGTTAAGATAATGCTTTTTCAATATCCTCCGCCATTTTCTTTTATTTCCTTCCATCGATGAAAATGGTATAAAAAGAAGTTACTAATTATTTATTGATTACTGGGATGATCCTGAGACTATTTGCCCTATTGGGTATATTAGGGAGGCATATTGCTTTCCTGAAATAACGTCTTATCAAACACGCACACGTGCACACACACATGCATACTTTAGGTTTTCACTAGGAAGAGAAGCATTGTATAGATTTTATTGTAGTTTAGGGAAGAGTTATTTATGTCCAATTTAAATGTGATTTCAGTGTTTATAGGCATGCTTTCAGTTGAGTTGCACTTCTAACACGTGCCCAGGTGTTGCTGATTCTGTGGTCTGGAGATCTATCTTAAAGACTACTATTCTTTAGTAGTAATGTGTTGCTGAAATTGTATCACAGCCTTGTGAATTATTTTTTACTTTGTCATAGAGTGTAATTTCCCAAATACCAGGATAGTTGTGTCCACCAAAGGTAATTATTTTTCACCTCAGACAGTATTTGATAAGCACCAACAAACTCATATTAACCAATACTCTTCTTACATCAGCCATCAAAGATCGTAGTATTGAGATATACTCCTCGCAAGATACATTACAGTATAGTTGAGGTGATCATAGCTTTCTTTAGTAATTATTAGATGCCAATTATGCTCTTCTGAGCACATTCCTCAGGTGATTTGCTTTGGTTGGTAACTGGATTTCCTAGGTAAAGGTGTGGGAATTTGCACTTTATTATTAGCAAACAGTTTACAAACCATCTCTTCTACTGAAGGCTCTTCTACTTGCTTCAATTCCAAAGTGTGTCATTTGCCCTGACCTTGTCTCCCAAATCAAGTGGAGTACACGCCTGATAGTCTCTTATGTGCATTTCCAATAAGTAATGTTATATCACATTTATTTAGAGCTTATTATGTGCCAGAAGTTACTGAAGGCACCCTACATGGGTTGACTCATTTAATTTTCACCACAACCTTATGAGGATTGCACTTTTATTATCCCTACATTAAAGATGAGAAAACAAAGAGAGGCGAAGTAGTTTTTCCATGGTCACACTGATAATACATCCAGGATTTGAACCTCAACGTTAGATATTTGTCTATTTGTTGCCATTGTTTCCCCAACATGGGGGGTGGGGAGGAGAGCTTATCCCCAGTCATATTTCTATAGAGGAGGGTAGGGCCTCCATGGCTGCTGTGCAGGTTGGTCCTGCACAAAGGAACCAGGACAAAAGACTGAAAGCAGCTTGAATTGAGCTGTTCTTGTTTACCAAGTTGTGTCCACACTGATGTGGGCTCTGCCATAGGAGGTAAGCCTTCTCCAACATCACACAAAGGCTCTGTACAGTTCAGTGCTGGCTAGAGGGAAACTCTTGCTCCACTCTCAGTGGTGGTGGTGGGGAAGTATGGGAAAAACATTCTGAGTGTCTTTCTGGCCTCCCTTTCTCTGTAGAAGTGCATCTTTGCTCATGTCCAGCTGTTCCTGTGATCAGGGTGGTGGAGATGAAGTTATGTTGTGAGTGTATGTATGGGTGGTGGAATTAGAAAGCCGAATTGTAGCCTCACATCTAAACCAAGGATCTTAGTTGGGTCCTCTAGAAGAAAAGTCTAAGGAAGCGATTTGAGCGCATGTGGTTTATTGAGAGAGTGTTCTTCAGGAAAACCCATAGGGAGCAAGGAAGGCAGAGGAGAGAAGGGGCAGGAGCTGAGGAAGGAAGGATGTGTCCTCAGGTCAAGTCTATGTGATACACAGGAGAAGGCCACAGCAGAGTGACTTCTCCTTGATACCAGAGGACTGATGGGCTGCTGGGGTGGGGAGGAGTGACAGTGGGGGTCTTGGAAGTGACCCAATCAGCTGAGGACAACTCTTCCGATAAGGGGGCTTCGATGAGATGCAGTCTGGGAGTGTGTGCTTTGGGCCCTTAAGGGAATTGAGTGTGGTACTAAGCTCTGTTTTCAAATTTAGCTTTCACAAAAATAAATATTTTTATCTTCTTCTTTCACTTGAATTACATGTCTACTCTTTGGATAGGGGAAAAGAGATGTAATTACCACTCTAAAACCCCAGCAGTAGGTGGCCAAGCTTTGCTCTGCATTAATAACGACTTGAGAGAGCATATTTATAGAATAATCACACTTACGCTTTTCATTATAGAACTGTAGGACTGAGTTTGTCTAGACAAAGGAAAAGAAAATAATATTTTGTTTGCTTTGGTTATTTCTTTCTAATAAATGAAGGGCATGTTGTATATCGTAAAAATGGAAACAAGAGAAGTCAAAGTAAATACATAAATGGTACTTTTGGCTATGTTTCTCCAGTCATGAAGCCTCCACGAAAGCTTTGTAATATATTGGAGACTATCCAGGCTTTGGAGAAGACCAAGATAGGTTCAAGTGGATATCCTGCCTCCATAAACTATTTCAGCTTAGGCGAATTACTTAATCTCTCTGAGATTCGCTCTCTTCATTCATAAGATTGTTGAGAGACTCAATAAGATATTATATCTAAATCTTCGCTTATAGTGCCTGGTATATAGCATATGTATAAAACATAGAAACCACTCATTCACTAAAGATTTATTGCCTGTACTACTATTGGGTTGTCAGGAAAGTCATGACGCATTTTTGCAATGAAAAACATAGAAAAAATACGTCATGATTTTTCCGACAACCCAATATACTATACACCGAACAATGCACAAAGTGCTGGGATTATCACCATGAATATGACACAGTCCTTTGCCCCAAGAGTTCTTTGGTCTAGGGAGGGACAGAGACACGAGTAAAATTAGTGTGAAGTGGGAAAAAAGAGGTGTAGCTTTGGGAGACGAGAAGAGGAAATAATCACCAGCAGGAAGACCAGAAAGTCTTCGCAGGGGAGAAAACCTTTGAGTTGGATTTCACAAAATGGGAACAAGCTTGCTAAAGGGTAGAGGAAACGCTACAAGGCATGGATGAAAAGGTATGTGGTATGTAAACACTAACGGGTCACCAACAAATAAATGTACACTAAGGTTGTCTCAGAATCTGTGTTTTGACAAACCTGATGTTCATACCTCTTGCTATAAACTAGTACCCACACTCTATTTTGGTTCTATAAACTTGAACTAAATGATTAGGTATGTGACTTTATTCCCACGCCCAAACATGATTTCTGTAGGTATCAAGGAACTCTCAATGAATAATGATGAAGATTAGGATTATATTTTATTCATATGGGTATATTTGATGCAGTAGAGGGATGTCAAAAACTGATATGTATATTTTGTTTGATTTGCATCCTTGGAAATACAGCTTAAATGAATTGGAAACCTAACATTTATAGGAATATGATGTTGGAACTTTTTGTAAGAAAGGACTTTTTTGTATATTAAATAGCAATTTCTAATATATGTAAATCAATATTTTCTGTCTTGAGATAGTTTAATCTGAGGAGATTATGACTTCAAGATCTTTTAATTACTAAGGAGGAACAAATACATATCGAGTGCTTACCATGTGTTAGATGCATTATATTGGGTTGTTGGAAAAGTCATCACGTATTTTTGTCTATGTTTTTTGTTGCAAAAATGCATCATGACTTTTCTGACAACACAATAGTATCATTCAAGCTTCTCAACATCCTTAGCAGATATAAGGAGTAATTACTACTATTTGCCCACATTCCACACTCTTTCTTGCTAACAAAACTGATTTGTTGAGATGTGTGATGGTGTAGACCCCTTTCCTAGCTATGGAGCGTGAGTGATTCAGCCAAATCATGCCCATTTACCAGCGATTGGTTTAGAGGTGGGCATGTAACTCAGTTCTGACCAACAGGACCTGAAGGGGTATTTACTGGGAGTTTCTGGGTAAGATGTAATTCTTGGTGAAAAAGCAAAGCTACATAAGGGAAAGTGCTCCCCACCTTGTTCTGTTCCAGTTTTGGGTGTTTTCATGTGAAACTGTAATTCTTGGAACTTTAATTGTAGTTATTTTGAGATCATGAGGGAGGAGCCAAGACAGCTCAATTTCTGAATAGTTGAGCGGCAGAATCAACCCTACAATTGACTATCTCTGGATTGTGTGATATATTAGAAAAATAAGCCACAGTTGTTTGATCCTGTTGTAACAGGCATTTGGTTACTTGCAGCCAAAAGCATCTCAGCTAATTATATTCTGGCAGGAACTTCTATTTCTGTACTTTATTTCCATTTTACAGGTTAGGTCACGGAAGTCAAAGGAGGCTAACTCATTTATTCATGGTCTTATAGATACTGAGCTGGGAAGAAAAACCAGGCCTGTTGAAATACGAAGCCCAGGCTCTGTGTCCTGTAAAAAACCATTTAAATTTAAAAAGGCATCTTTTCTCTTCCTCACATATTGGACTCTTCATTTCATTTTCCCCCCAGAAATTTTCAGAAACTGCCTCTAGTCAAGCACCAGTGTAACATAGCAGCTCAAAATTGGTTGGTTCCACCAACCAACTGGTGTTTCAGATGAGGAAAATAAACTTCCGAAAGGTTAAACAACATGGCCGAAGTCATATAGCTCATAAATGACAAAGCTGACCTGCAAACCCACTTTCGCCAATGTTTTTAACCACTGTGCTATCCTTTGCATATCCCTATAATCCTGCTTTACCATAAGCCATCTCTGAAAATCCTGAGAAGAAAATAAACAATTTTCTCAGATTCTTTTCTGGTTTTACAAGGCAATAGCACTGCCAATAGAAGTTTCTGCAAGAATACATTTTGCTTTTGCCAAGGCAAAAAAGAAATTAACTTAATGTGGTACCCAGCTGTTTGCCAATAAATTATAGTATCTTAGGCTACAAAAGATTGTAGAAGCCATCTTGTCCAGCATTTCTTTCCCAGCTTGTCCTCCTGAAGCAGAGGTGATTCAACCTTTGTGTAGAATCGTCCACTGATCTTGCAATGGCTCACTTTGCCATAGCTCCCGCTGGTGGAGAACTCTTCCTTTTTATCGACTTTTCTTGTTTTGTAACATCACTTTAGAGATCCTAGGTCTATTCTGTGCAAGTACAAGCTTTGGTATCAGAAAGATCTGAGTTGATATCCTCCAAATATGAACTATTGTAGACCTTTGCTCAGTTCCACAGTCCCTGTGTGCTCATTATTAAAAAGGGAAGAGAACCTCTAATACTAAAGTAAGGATTAAAGGAGAAGCTCACATCTCTAGTACAAATTCCCAAGGGAATCTGAGTGGTTTGGCTAATTGCGACTTTTTGGGTAAAACGTTTGTGACAGGTGACCCCATAGGTCACTGGGCTGGAGGTAGTTTGCCTATCCTTGTGTCAGGCTCCTTGTTGTGCCCAGAGGACACGTGTTGTATCATAGAATGTCTTATTTTGAGAGTACACCATGGGTGTACCTCATCAGAGACTGCATGGATGGCAGGTACCATGGAGAGGGCCATAGACATGATGGCAACTGAACAGCAAAAAGGGTCCTGCTTGGTGTCCACACCTAATTTGGTATATAAGTACTCAATAAATGTCAGTGCATTTGACTTTCTTCTTATTCCACTTGCAAACCTTTCAAGTTCTTAGAGACAGTTCCCATTCAGTTCAATTCAGCAAATACCCACTGAATGCTTACCGTGTTTGTACCTCCCCCAGTGCAGAGATTGTATTATCCAATTCTTTAGTCTTATCCTGTAGCCCTTAGATAATGGTAGTTTCTAAAGGGGACAAGCCTTCAAAGTTTGACAGTCATCCCAGTTGAATCTAATACACCACCACATTGAAATTTTTGTTCTACAATGAGGAAAGACGAATTATGTCACCAAGTCAGTTTTTGGTCCCCACAATTCCTAATAGCCCTCATTGAATGGTGAATGGTTGCAACTTTTAAATCTAATACAAGTTGCATTGGGAGGGTTTGGAGGACCAGATCATGCAAACAAGGATTGACTGGCTCTGTGTCCTTCAACATCACTTGTTGCCACAGTTGAGACCTGTACTCTCGAGTCGCTCAGCCTCTAAGCTAGTTATTGTCAAAGTTTACTGTACAAAGGGATCACCTTGGGAATATTTTGCAGATTCCTAGACCTCGTCCTCAAAGGATTCTGATTCATATGGAACCTCAGAGTTGCTTTTTTAAAATAGCAATCCCCAGGTAAGATCATCATTTTGAGAAGCATGCAGGTAGGGGAAATTTAAGAACCTTAGATTTTCAGCTCAGTAGATTTCCGTGAAGGTAACCCTGCTGTGGGTTCAGCAGTGACCACCTTCTTGGATTCAGACTCTGGGCTCTTATTTCTTCTTTGTAAGAAAATATTTGCCTTTTACCCCAATATTGGTCCTTGTTATATAGCCACATCTCTCAGAAACTGGGGACTTGGTGCTGAACCCCAGTCTGGGACATTGTTCTCTGTAATTACTTAAGATAGGGATTTCTGGACCCAAAATAAAACAAGGGGCAGGCAATTGATTAGATGGAGATGACAAGGAAAAAATGTTTGATTTGGTGAGGCATCTCTGGTATGATAAAGTTGAAACTGGAAACAAAGTAATTGAACTACTGGCACCATCCCTAAAGTTTGTCATTCTTGGATTTTTCTTCATTACTCAAATTGCCCTTTGAGTTTCTAGCTCATTTTATCTTTATTTTTGGCTTTCTGAGTCTGGTTTTTGAATGTGTAAACTGCCATTTATGACTCCCTAGCCTGCCCCTGCACCATTCTAGATTATGACCATGGTCTAATATTCCTGTTAAAAACAGAATATTACCAATATTACCAATAATTATGGTAATAATAATAACAACAATGTAATAATATTAATACTAAAATATCTATAGAGTACGCATTATATGGTTTACATTTATTATGTCACTTAATCCTCATACCAAACATATGAAGGAGATCCTATTCTTACCCCAAGTTTTAAATAAAGGAACTGAGGCACAAATAGGTTAGCATTACACAACTGTTGAGTGGCAGAACCATAATGGAGACGCAGGCAGTCTGATTTCTGGAACTGTGCTCTCATTAAGCACATTATATTGTTCTATTCCAACTCTACCATGCTCTCCATTGCTCACCAAATGATGAAGAACTTTCTGTCAAAGCCTCTTTTTTTCTTTAAAATATATAATAACCTATGGAGATGGGACACTAACGTTCCCAATAATTCCTCTTTGGGACGCCTTGAGCAACATTTAATTTCAACAATATTTTTTCCCCCAAAGAGCATTTTTGAAATCATGACAGCCCCTGTTATCTCTCCTAACTAATGAGATCATCCCAATGATTCTGGGGGGCTAGTTGCATTTTATCGGTGGCGCCATTGTTGCTCAATTTCATTTTGCTCTTGAAGATACTATGAAAGATTTATGCCTGGTGGACTGTGATGTGGTTTGCATCTAAGAGAAAAACAATTCTTTCCAAAAAAAAAAAAAAAGCAAAACACCATATCCCCAAATGATTTCATAATTGCAAACAGTGTTGACGAGCTCTTTGGCTTAAATAAGTTTATAACATATTTGCTGTGTTTTTGTGTAGATATGTTTTGATGTTCTTGCTAAGGAAAAATAATTAAAACCCCTCTGCCATTTCTAATTGAGAAGAAAGAAATGCAACCCATTAGTTGATGTCTACAATAATAAGATTTTTTTTCTCCCTCATTTCATTCCAGATTTGTTTCAAGAATTAACTTGCGTTAAATAGTTTCAGGTCTGAACGTCAGCCATGTTTCTCATTATTGCAGATCAGAATGGCTTAATTCCGTTTGTGTGCTGATGCCACTAAAACACAAGGGACTCTTAAAACTACAAACTTTTGATAGAAGCACCACATTTTCCAAGTCAATCTGCCCAGCAGAGCTTGTGTTTTTCCTGCACTTACTGATGGAACAATGCTTGGTACTGACAAGTTTTAGGGTTCTGATATCATACACAGGCTAGGCAAGACATATAGTGAATCTAGTCCCTCTTGAACCTTCACATAAGTTGTTGTGAACTTTGCTTTCTAATGCTCTTTGAATCAACTATTGTCTTTGATTTTTAGGCAGAATGTGGCTATCCATCTAATGGGATGGTAAGGACTATCATCTAGGTTAATCCTGGGGTCTCTGGATGTAAACAGGCCTGACTTTAAATTCTGATTCCACCACTGGCTCTATAGCTGGGTCAATTTTGAAAACTTGCCTCATCTGTAGAACGGGGCTAATGCTAGTACTTATGTATTGGCTGTAGAACGGTGTATGTGAGATAATGTGTATTAAACAATTGATGAGCAAAGGAGGAATGTTAAGTGGCCAGTTAACTCTACTGTATATTACCCTATTATATTGAAAGGCAAGAGATTGATTTCAGAGACTTCTGAAGAGTCTTTCCAGCTCTAGCATCTCATTGTGATGTTGATAGACTTCGTTATCTGGTTGATTCAGGCTAAACAACTAGACACAAAGGGAGAATTGTTGGGGCATGGGGGCATGATACAATAAGTAGAAAACTTCTTATGTGATCAAGAGCTGAACCAATTGAGAAAGAAGACCAAGGAGTAAGGGGGCATGGAGACCAAAATATCGCTTTATTACTAATGAAACTGAGTGTGAAGCCTGGAGCAGGTGTCCATGGTTCTCCATGGAGAACCCCAGAGGGAGCCAGGTTTGCTCTTGTAACTAGCCGGGAGCACTGACTTCACTCTAGAGGAGCAACGAACAGGTGTTTCCACCTGACAGCTTGCTCTTAAGAGGAGATGGAAGAGGCCTGCATGCTCATTCTAAGCTCTTCAGTCAAGGGGGAGGGAGTGAGGGGGTGGAGAGGAGCCAGGAGCATCATGCCAATGATCGTTCTCCACCTGGAAGGAAACATCAAGAAAGGGAGAGAGTGTCCTTCCCAACGGGACTGTCTACCTCACTGTCTACAGAGTTCAAGAAATAACTGACCCAGGTTTCACTTTCTGAAGATATAATTTGTGGAGATAGATTCAGACTGAGACATTTTACTTTACGGTAGTCTCTCCGTGGTTTTGCTTTCCACGGTTTCCATTACGTGTGGTCAACTGCAGTCTGAAAATATTAAGTTGAAATTTCCAGATATAAACAATTCATCAGTGTAAAAGTGCGTGCTGTTCTGAGTAGCATGTTGGAATCTTGTGATATCTGCTCCATCCCGCCCAGGACGTGAGTCCTCCCTTGGTCCAGCGTCTCCATGCTGTTGATGCTCCTGGCCCATTAGTCACTTAGTAGCAGAGCAGGCTTGTTTATCAGATTGATGATGTGGTATCACAGTGCTTGTGTTTATGAAACTCTTATTTTACTTAGTAATGGCCCCAAAGTGCAACAGTAGTGATTCTGGCGACTTGGATAGGCTGAAGAGAAGCTGAGAAGTGCTTCCTTTGCATGAAAAGGTGGAAGTTCTTGACTTAATGAAGAAAGAAAAAAACAAAAAAACAAAAACGTGTGCCGAAGTGGCTAAGCTGTTTGGAAAGAATGAATCTTCCATGGTAAAATTGTGAAGAAGGAAAAAGAAATTCGTTCTAGTTTTGCGGTTGCACCTCAAACTACAAAAGTTACAGCGACAGTGTGTGATAAGTGCTTAGTGAGGGTGGAAGAGGCATTACATTTGTGGCTGTAAGACATGAACAATTAGCATGACCTGACTTATGGCAATGTGTTGTGCCAGAAAGCATTAAACCTATACGAAGGCTTCAGTGAAGGATTCCCCTGTAATGAGTGATACCGAGCCATTCACCTCAAGGAAGGAGTGGCTGCACCCATTCAGGCATCGGTTTCGCATCTTATCGTCTCACATCATCACAAGAAGAAGAAGGGTGAGTATAGTACAATAAGATATTTTGAGAGACCACATTCACGTATCTTTTATCACAATATATTGTTATAATTGCTCTGTTTTATTATCAGTTGTTGTTGCTAATCTCTTACTGTGTCTAATTTATAAATTAAACTTTATCATAGGTATGTATAGGAAAAAACATAGTAAATATGTCTATAGATGTAGATATAAACAGGATTTGGTACCATCTGCAGTTTCAGTCCTTCACTAAGGACCTTAAAATGTACTCCCCATGCATAAGGGGGGACTGTTGTACTCGTAGGTTAAATTGGTTCTTCTCAATGAACATAGTCATTTATTTTAAATCCATGGACTCCTGGTAACTTAATATTCCACATACAAAGGTGGGAATTAAGTAAAGGGTCTTTCCTCAACCATACTCTCTTCTGCCTTTTTCCGACCACTTTAAATTTATGACCCCGACAACGAATCTTAAATAAACGGCTTCAGAGTCTTTGCACTAAAGTAACTATTGGGATGGTATTAGGAGTCACACTGTTGATAATATAGACAAAGACAGAGGTTCGATTTTAATATGCTTTAGCTCTAAAAAGAGGTAAATTGTTTTATTACAAGACTTGGCATCCTTGCCCTTGTCCAGCTGTTTAACAAATGTTGTGCCCTTGGTCACCAATGGAACCAGACTGGAGGGTGTAGATAGCTGAGTGTGAGCCATAATTACTACTGCTAAAACAACTCAAAGCACATGTCCTACTGACAGGGTGTGGAGATGGCAGGCAGTACACGCACAGCAGAGGCGTTCCGAGGTATGTTTTTCAAGTTGTGCTTTGCAGGAGGTCTTAGCCACACACACACTTTCAGAGTCTTCGAATTTTAGTTTATGCATGAGTAGAGGGGTCCCATATGTGCTAATTCCTTCTTTTCTCTGCCATCGCTTGGACAGGCTTCTCAAGATGAGAAGCTCTTGCCTCTGTGATGAGGCTCTTCTTTTACTACTTGCATTATTGCACTGATAGCAGTGCTTTAAACATTGTTTGAAAACCTGTTTTGAATTTTTCACTAGGCTGTGACTGCTAGAGGAGGTGATCTTATTCATAGTTGTATCGTAGTATCTGACCCATGGGCTCAGCAAATATCTTGTTGAATGACAGTTTGCTTCCCAAGGCGGGAGATTGCCGGTAGCTTGGATTGAGGCTCCAGTTTTGTTCAGATGATACCTCCTAAGTCACGTGACCTTGCATTACCTCTAGGCACAGCCTGTAGACTCATATAGAGTTTTCAAGGGCCTCAAGATCCCTGAGAAATCAATCATACTAACCTTCTCATTTGGGCTAAATCTATTGCCAATATACATGAATACTTAGTTTCAGGGCTCTCAATACCCCGATGTAAAGAATCTCATTACATCCACTCATTGAACTCTCTGCGGTGTCAATCATGTGACTGGTTCCTTGTCCTTCAAAAAGAGGACCAAAACGGAGACTCAGGCGCAAAATGTAAGGCGGCGCCCAGACTCTCAGTATTCAAGATAAATAATATTTTAATGCCATATCTTAAAAAATCAAAATCAATAAAAGCATTGCATGATGAACAAACCATCAAAATTTAAAGAAAGACAGTTTCATTGTTCTTGGTTTTCCTTTTACCTCCGGATGGTCCTTTTTTATTTCCTCACTCACTTCACCTGATCTTGGCCCTGAAGAAGGCAGAAATGACAGGAAATCTCCTTGGTTAAGACTTTCCTGCTTTTCACCCCTTGATGTTTTTTGATTCTCTGTATCAGGGAGAGATGGTATGGACTTCAGGTAATACTGAAAGGTAAATGCATTAACAGAATCATAAAAAATGGGAAAACTTGTCAAATCTGAAATGTCTATATGAAAAAAGATTTAGCAGGGAAAATGTTGCATATTTAATAACCAAATAGCAAAATGCTGAAATGAATACAATTTCATAACGTTTAGCAATGTGGCTGTAATATTTATTTCTCGGATGAATTCATGTGGCTCCATTTTTATTTGCTTTGTCCTTTACTGGAATACATTTTTTAAAGGACTATTTCTTAAATTGTTCTGGATTTCTGTTAAATAGTACAGAATGCTGCTATATGTAGAGTTACTTTAAATGGGAACAAATGTATATGAAATCAGCAAAGTTTCCAAGTGCACCTTTCTTCCCCATTGGAAGAGCTTTCTTCATTTACATAAGACAGCATGAAGCCAGAAAAGGAGAAAATACAAACATGAAATCTCCAAGAGCTTTTTTGGAAATGCCGCAGAAAAACACAACATTTAAGCAGAGAAGCCAAGTGTTTTTCAAGGTTTCCTGCAAAATGGCAGCTTTAGGGGGAAAGTGACCTTCTGGGGATCATCAGTGGCTCTGGCTGGAAGATTCTGGGATGGTGTTTTGCAGGCTGTGGATGGGTGGGAGGTGGGGGGAGATATTGTGTAATTGTAGCAAAGCATCTTGAAACTTTTCAGTTCCATTTGTTTCCAAACAGGAAAACAAAGTTCTGAAGAAGCCTTAAAGAGAAGGCGGAGCCTCAGGCAGTTTTTTTTTTTTTTTTCCTATGGAGGCACAGCTGTGGCTGTATCACAATATTTCTCAAGTGTTTTCTTTGGATGTCTTTACCTGGTGCCAACCATACACACATACACAATAAAAGTAGAAGAGGGCTGCTTGGTAGGAGCTAAATATCCTGGTCAAAGTGCTGAGTTTTCTCTTTGCCCCTTTGGGTAGCACAGAGTGTATGTGATTTGCTTTCTAATGCCCCCTTCCCATCACACAAGTTCTGGGGGGTATATGGGCTGCAGGCCAATTTTCCTGCTGTGCTGATGGTGGGAAGGTGTAAAATCTTTGACCCACAGAATCTGAAATGAGATGCAAGCGGACTCGGCACCAGAGGCCAAATTTGTATTTTTTGGCCCCCCAGTCACCGACAGCACAGATACGGCAGAGTAACGTTTTCTCTGGAGGAATCATGGCTGGTTGCACATTAGAAACATCCAGGGAACTTTAAAAAATACGAATACCAAGGCCCCACTTCAATCCTATGAAATTATATTCCCTAAGGGTGGGAACCATGCATCCAAAAATTTTAAGAGCTCCCCAGGAAGGTGCAACCAGGGCTGAGACGTCCTGACCCAGAGCCCTTGGTCCCACAGACAGCTCTTTGCTCTCTTCTGGGTCCACTCTGCATCCAAATTGCTCCATGATCTCAAGCAATGGAAGCTAAGACTGCCTTTCAGCTTAATTCAGTTCAATGACACACAGTCCAATTCAAGAAATAGTTATTCAACTGCTTCTCTAGCCTTCATTTCTGGTTGTATCTTCCACGAGAGTGGCGAGATCCATGTTTCCCAAATTGGAGGGCAGAGACACTCGAATTTATCTCAGTTTTCGGAGGCATATTTTAAAAAATCCTATTAAACACAGATTACAAGTTTCTAAAAATTATGCACTGGATTCAGATATCAAACTTTTTCTGACTCTCAAAAGTTCTGAACAGATATGTTTTTATATGTATGTAAAACATCCATCTTTGAATGTGTTTATTTATTCAGTGATTGTTATTCAGCATCAATGAGCTGAGATAATAAGACAGAGCACTTAGCTTTTGAAGAGCTCCCAGGCTAGTGGGAGACATGAAATGGGAACAAGAGATTAAACTATTGAGAACCTCTAAAGCTAAAAGAGGTATGGATAAAAGGATGTTGCAGATGAATTCAGAAGAAGGAATTGTGCCGGGCAAGGTGGAAAGGCATACAGGGAAAGTATAGAAGAGTGGCCATTCTTTTTTTTTTTTTTTTAGCTTAGCCATCCTGCCACCTGTTGGCAGCTCAGTTTGGGCAGGGAATTGAACCAGCGACCCCGTTGCTCAGAGCTCACACTCTTGAGTGAGCTCTTAACCAACTGAGCCACTCGGCCGGCCCAAAGAGTAGCCATTTTTGATGAAGGATTTCAGACAGTAGAAGTATGAGCAGCTTTTGAAGGTGGAGAATTAAATGTTTGGCTGAAGGTACGCAGGAAACAGAGGGAGGAGAAAGGGAAGGAATTTGAGAACTCCCAACTGTCTTTTGAGCTTTATCTGTTGGACCAGTGTTTCTAAACCATTCTTGCCTCATGACTGACTTCCGGATAAATGTGCAGCTTCGCTTGGGTGTGCGATGGTTGAGAAAGCACTCTGGGCAGGATGAGACAATAGCTGGCCTGCTTTTGGGAAGTGATGGAGAAAGCTTTGAGGAGGGGCCATGAATTTATGCTCTAGAATTGGATTGACCTAGGGTTTCATACGCTCCCTATGAAACCTCAGATAAGTTTCTAATCCCCTTTCCTCAACTGTAAAAATGAAAATTATTCATGCTCACATCATAGGATTTTTTTTTTCTTTTAAATGAAGACTCAGTCTATTAGGGATTGTGTAAAGTACTTAGCAAACTGCCTGAACATAGAAAGTATAAATAGAATGTAGCTCTCCTAGTTGTGATACTAAATCTTCTCTTTGTAGTTTTCTTTAATTTTTATTTGTGTCTATTTGTGATTCCCACCACACCTGACCTACTTCCCAAGTACATACTCAGAGGCTGATTCTGAGAAGTGCATGATTTTAGGCATATAATGTAACATGTGTTTTAGGAAGCAGTCCACTAAATCACCATAAAGGAGCAACACAGTTTTGGAAACTCCTCTGATAGGCTCAGACAGTCTCTTTAATTGGTGGATATGTCCGTACTGCAGTGCTCTGTGTCTCTGCCTCCAAAATTAAAACCAACACAAAACTTACTAGGATCAAGTGATCTGCAACATCTAATCATTCTCTTCATGGCTTGCTTCTCATTCTCCTTTACTTTTAAGACATGGTGAAGAGGGTGATAGTTGAGAAAGACCTTGAAGAATGCAGGGAATTTCCTTATCGCTCGGAGTTTGCTAGCATTTGAGGCAGTGAGATTAATATAAGAAACAGTACAGAAATATATTTAGGAAGAAAAAGTAGTAAAGTAATTGGTTTGTTGGAACACAGGTTTTGTTTACAGGCAAAGCAGAGGAATAAATTTCAAAATTTAGAGTGAGGCTACAGGGATCTTCCTTATGAATTTGACTTTGAGAATACAAATTCAGAAAAAGTATGTCCGTCCTACAAAATAGCTAGCATCACTTAGAAAACGTGGTTCCAAATGTCTTTTAAAATAATTTTTACCTTAGTTTTCATTCTGTCCTTTTTATTTCTCTTTCTTCCTGTTTATTTCTTCCCTTGTGTCTTATTAAGGACATTTGTGGTGAGGTCCCAATCTTGGCTTGCTAAGAGTTCATCTGCTTCTGATGCCTGTTCTTGATCCACCTAAAGTCACAATGTGTTCCTGGGAGAGCGTCCTCATTTACACAGAAATCCATTGTGATGTGAAAAAGCGAGGATTATAACATCAATCGGGCTATGAGCGTCTGGCATGGAAGAAGTCTGACAAAGCACAGATCCTGTTTCTGTACATATGTCCTTAATAATAACTAAGGGATAGGGGTACATTATGATAGAAGGGGACAGAGTCATTTCTGCATAGCTAGTTGTCTAAGGGAGTGCATATGAAGTCAACAATTAATTAAGACCTTGAATTCTGTTTTCCTGTAAAAATCCTATTTTAGCTGTGGCATCTTTGATGCGTCTGCTGCCATAAGCTGGATATAGGTTGCAAACAAACATCCAAACATACCTCTTTCTTGTAGAACTTGGAAATAGAAATTCTAAAAGTGAAGGAAAACTACATAGTTTCCAGAAGTTCCTTTCTAAGATGGAAGGGAGTGAGGTCCATGCTAAATCCATGTACCCCTGAGGGGTTTATATGGAAGGGAAGACAACTTCAACAGGAATCAGGTCCAGCATTTATAATGGAACAATTTCAAATCCATGTCAGATGACTCTTCAGTGGCATGGGCATTTCTGCAAGAAAAGGTAAACAATGCCCAAAGTGAGGAATTTACCCCAGCCCCAATAACAACAGTATAAACTTTAAACTTGCAAGATACTGGTAACAGAGGGCGGAAGGTTGATGACCAGGCATCGCAAAGTTCTCTTTTTGTTAACTTTACCTAAAATGTGGACCAATGGGTAGTAATTAGAACCAAGGTAGCCTCTTTAAAAGATAATCTAAGATACATGTAGAATGATAGATTATTTGAGCTGAGAGGGACTTGATGGCACATTGAGGCCAACCTCCTATTTTATGAGCAAATTGATGTCCAGTGATCACTCAGCTAATTTCTATCGTGGCCAGGGGCAGAATTATGCTCTTGGAAGAGCTTCGTGTGTGTTAT